>NC_041386.1:49627365-49694515 GCF_002162155.2 Triticum dicoccoides
GCCCTAGCCGCCGCCGCCGTCGCTGGATCCCGCCGCCGAGGTTCGCCACCGCCTCGTTTTCCGTGCCGTCATAAAAAAAATATCGGGGTTCGTCGTTTTTCTTTTTCTCGGATTAAATCCGTGATTTTTCTGATCGCGATTCCTGATCTGATTTTCGTTTTAGTATAATTTTTCGCTCGTTTATCGGAATCAGGCGATTCAAGCGCCTAGAGTTTCGTCTCGAAACCCTCTATTCGCTTAACCAACTTAAACAAGTTTTTTCTACTATAAAATTTGCCCTAAATCCAGATTAGTAGAATGAAGTTGTTTTCTTTCGCCGTTTGATTTTCGTTGCTTCGTTCGATTTGATTCTTTTTGCCAACCGGAGTTCTTAAGTTGAACCTTCTGGTTAGATCTCTTATTTGAGTTTTACCTGTGCATTAGATGAGTACTTATTGTATGCTTGTTTGTTTGTCTGCGATAGAATACTCGGAGTGCACCGCCTGTTAATTCGGATTGTTAGGTTTCGCGGATCATCAGCAAGGCAAGTAACACTTTGATCATACCTTTTCTACTACCTAGTTTTATTGCATTAGATCAATCCTCACACATTGCATGACTAGGATCTAATTAAATTGTGGGATGGGAAGTAGATGAGGTAGTACCTATTACCTGTTTATTTTCAAACCTTGGGAGCTACTTCTACGTTTGCTTATTATGTCATGCTATGCTAGTAGACGTGGATTGGGTGAGTGATATCCATGACAGATGTGAGTTTTATTAATTAATGGTTTATCTAAGGTGGCAACTTAAACACACATCTGGGTGGATTGAGGCACCTGGGTATTCCGGGACTTGCCTGTTTTTTTTTGGACCGCCACCCAGGCCCAAAGGGATCATGAGATTATTCATGCTAGAAACTTCGTGTGCAGCCACAAGCTATTATGGGCTCTAGCATAGTTGACTAAGTCGTGCGAACTCTTACAGTGGTAGACTAGCAGATGTAGGGGATGTAGGTGGTACGGTCTACCCGATCGTAAAGTGCTAGCGCTTCTGAAAGACTATGTCTCGGTCATCCGTCTTCTCAAACACCATGTAGTGCGAGAAACCAAATGGAGGCGATCGAGTCTTGTGGGGAAAAGTGCGCAAACCTCTGCAGAGTGTAACAAACTAATCATGGTTAGCCGTGTCCCCGGTTATGGACATCTTGAGTATCTAGTACTTGGATTATCATGTGAATCTCATCATGTTACTTTAAATTAATTTTGTTGGGTTTAATGATGATGCTTAATTGGGATTGAGAATGCTGTCAACCATTCTCAATGTTTAACAACCACCATGATAGTTAAATAAAATTATTCCTTTGAAGTAGGGAAAAATTGGCTTTACGCAAACCTGTAACCATAGAGCTTTCCACCAGCCAAATATGCATATAGTATAGCTGTTCATTTCATTACTCTATGTGTTACCTTGCCAGCATATTCCATGTGCTGACCCATTTTCGGGCTGCAACGTTAATGTTGCAGAATTTTCAGACGACAATTAAGGAGTTTTTAGGTCGTGGTTCTATACTCAGTGATGCCGTTGGAGTTGATGGACTCACTTATCTTCCAAGCCTTCCGCTGTTATCGTTATTAGATGGCCTTAAGCCATATTTATTGGAATAAGTTCTCTTTTGAGACACTCGATGTAATAAGTGTGTGATTGCTAGTCTGCTATAAATCCTCCAAGTACTGTGTGGTGTCAGCATTACTAATCCAGGGATGACGCCGGAGCACAGAGATCAGACTGTTTGAGGTCTGGTCGCTACAGAGATGGTATCATAGCACACACTGACTGTAGGACACGATCACTAAGCTAAAGACCTAGATCACTATTCACTCTCTTCTCTTCTGACTTCTCATCTTTTCTACTCTTTAGGATGGCGGATGCAAGGAATAAGTTCACGCAACCAGATGAAGATACACCCTTTGGACGTCACTTGAAGGAAGTCACTAGATACCTGAACATAGGAGTACCAAGCTTCTCCGGAACCTACAATGCCACTTTACCTGAAGAAGAGCGCTGGATGATTCAAGTTCAAGTTCCAGGAAGGACGTTCATGCCAGTCACTGAGCCCATAGAGTTTTCTTTTGATGCACCAACTTGGAATCTAGGAAAGAGCATGGTAGCTCACATCGCTATGGGACGCATTGGAGAAGTCTACCGCAAGGATCTCAAGGATACTATCTACCAGATTTGTGGGCGCCGAGATGAACACTGGGAGATGATCAGCACCAGGAAGGATAGATCAATCGCAGCTTTTATCCAGGAGTTAAACCATCACATTCGACGACAGGAGAACCAGATGTGCGCCGACATGATAGATCTGAAGAATGCAAGGACAAGAATCAAGGAACTGGAGGAAGAACTCAAGGCTACACGTGAAGATTATGAAGAGGAAATTGAAGTATTGGTGGATAAGAATGCTGACCTAACAAAGAAGATTGGAGTAGGCCCTACGCCAGTAGATGAAGGCGAAGAACCCAAGGAGATTAGCCAGGAAGACTACATCATCATCGACGGCACCGACTCGGAAGTAGATAGTAGCAATGATGACTATGTTGATGAAGCAGGAGCAGATATTATGGAGTCAACGACCGTAGAATATTTCTAATAGACCACCACATCAGTAGTAGTAATCCACCATGTAAATATAGTAGTCCGAGCACTTTTGCGATAGTTAGATCGATTGTATGCCTTGTTTGATTGATTGAAGTGAATTGTTTGCTTTTGCCTCATGTGCATATGGGTAGTGTTTTCTCTTTAGACCCCCTCTATTCTTACATCTCATCTTTTCTAAACCCTCAGATGCCTCCGAGACGTGACCCCGGATTTGGCTTTCCACCGGAGCTCACCCAGTTGATCCAGCAGCAGAACACATTGATGCAGTTGCTAGTTCAGAATCAGGGGAACAACAACAACAACAACCCGCCATCACCACCACCTGTTGACCACTTAGCCCGTTTTGTTAGGCTGAATCCGCCGGTGTTTTCCAGTAGCACCGAGCCGATAGTAGCAGATGATTGGCTCCGCAAGACATCTAGGGAGTTGACCACAGCAGGATGCACAGATGCGGAGAAGGTGAAGTGTGCCGCACATCAGCTAGAAGGACCTGCAGCATCCTGGTGGGAGAATTTCACAGCCACTTTCCCTGTAGACACTGTCACATGGGACCAGTTTCAGCAAGCTTTTCATACTGCACATGTTTCAGCAGGAGCTATGGCCATGAAGAAGCGTGAGTTTCGCAACTTGCGCCAAGGAGGACGGACAGTTGGCCAGTACGTGGAGGAGTTTAGTAAGTTAGCACGTTATGCCCCAGATGACGTCGCTACGGATGCAGCTAAGCAGGAGAAGTTTCTGGAACGACTGAATGATGAGTTGAGCAAGCAGTTGATGGTAGCCACCTTCAACAACTACCAGGAGTTGGTAGATCGCGCTCTTATGATTGAAGGGAAGCAGCAGCAAATTGAGAATCGCAAGAGGAAGTATGAACAAGGAAAGTACAATTCAGGAGCTCAACAGAAACCACGTTTTACCCCTAGACCGGGAGGACATTTTTAGCATACCCATGGAGGAGGTAGCTCGCATAATCACAATGGCACCAAGAATGGAAATGGCAATGGAGGAAGCAACGGCCAGAATTGCACCAACCCATCAACCCCAGCCAAGAAGGACCTGAGCCAAGTCACTTGTTTTAAGTGTTCGAAGACCGGACATTATGCCAATGAATGTCCTGAAGGCCAAAATGGCAATGGAAGTTCTGAGAAGAAGCCGAACCCTTTCAACAGGGGACAGGTGAACCACGTTAGCGTGGAGGAGGTTGAAGCTCAGCCCGATGCAGTAATAGGTAAGTTTTGGTTAAGTCATTTACTGCACTCGTTCTTTTTGATACTGGTGCATCGCATTCATACATCTCAAGGGAATTTGTGGATAAGTATAACCTACCAACCCAAGCCCTTAGGTCACCCATGTTAGTAACCTCGCCTGGAGCAGAGTATGTGGCTAGTCTATGGTGTGATCGGTTACCATTAAGGATTGGTAACTATGTTTTTCCCTCAAACCTAATAGTATTGGAATCTCAAGGATTGGATGTGATATTAGGCATGGATTGGTTATCAAAGTATAAAGGGAATATTGAATGTGCTAGCAAGTCAATTTTGCTTACCACACCAGAAGGGAGAAGGATCAAGTATGTACCCCGACATGTGCCAAAGAGGACCCAAGTAAATTTCCTAACAGGAGTTGTGCAGGAGGAAGTACCAGTGGTAAGGGATTTTCCTGAAGTATTTCCAGAAGAGTTGCCCGACATGCCACCGGATAGAGATATTGAGTTCTTGATTGAGCTATTGCCAGGCACAGGGCCAATATCAAAGAGACCATATAGGATGCCAGCAAAGGATTTGGTGGAAATTAAGAAGCAGATTAAGGAGTTACTGGATAAGGGATATATTCGCCCAAGTTCTTCGCCTTGGGGATCGCCAGTACTTCTGGTAGAAAAGAAGGATGGATCGTTAAGGATGGTTGTTGATTATCGAGGATTGAATGAAGTAACGATCAAGAACAAGTACCCACTACCAATGATTAATGATCTGTTTGATCGATTGCAAGGAGCTAAAGTATTTTCCAAGATCGATGTGCGATCAGGATACCACCAGTTGAAGATTCGAGAACAGGATATTCCGAAGACAGCTTTTACCACCAGGTATGGGCTGTACGAGTATACCGTTATGTCATTTGGTCTGACTAACGCACCTGCCTATTTTATGAACATGATGAACAAAGTGTTTATGGAGTTTTTGGATAAGTTCGTCGTAGTGTTCATTGATGATATCCTGGTATATTTGAAGAATGAAGAGGAGCATAAGGAGCATTTGCGTTTGGTGCTTGGAAAGCTCAGAGAACATCAATTATATGCCAAGTTCAGCAAATGTGAGTTTTGGTTGAAGGAAGTAGGATTCCTCGGACACGTTATATCTGAAGAAGGTATAGCAGTTGATCCCACCAAAGTTGAAACCGTGACCAAGTGGGTAGCCCCAACAACAGTTGGAGAGATCCGGAGTTTTCTTGGACTCGCAGGATACTACTGGAGATTTATTGAGAATTTCTCAAAGATTGCGAAGCCTATGACTGAGTTGTTGAAGAAAGATACCAAGTCATATGGACGGAGGAATGTGAGGCTAGTTTCCAGGAGTTGAAGAAACATTTGGTTACCCCACCAGTGTTGATTTTGCCAGACCAGACCAAGGATTATGAGGTGTATTGCGACGCTTCACATCGAGGACTTGGAGTAGTGCTTATGCAAGAAGGGAGAGTTGTTTCATATGCCTCAAGACAACTGAAGCCTCATGAGTTGAATTAAGCCACGCATGATTTGGAGTTAGCAGCCGTAGTGCATGCTTTGAAAACATGGAGGCATTTCGTCATTGGAAACCATTGTGAGGTGTACACGGATCATAAGAGTTTGAAATACATTTTCACACCGAAGGAGTTGAATCTCAGACAAAGGAGATGGTTGGAGCTTATCAAGGATTATGATATGAAATTGCATTACCACCCCGGAAAGGCTAATGTAGTGGCTGACGCATTAAGCCGTAAGAGCCATGTCAATACGTTAATGACGGGAGAAATACCCAAGGAGTTAGCAGAAAATCTTCATGAACTATGTTTGGAAATAGTTCCGAGAGGCTATGTAGCAGCATTGGAGATTCAGTCAATTTTGATGGATAGAATCAGGGAAGCTCAGAAGACGGACAAAGAGATTGCCGCTATAAAGGAGAAACTAAGCAAAGGAAAAGCTAAAGGATTTCATGAGGATCAGCACGACACCCTATGGTTTGAAGACCGCGTTTACGTGCCCAATGACCCGGAGATCAGGAAGTTGATTTTGCAAGAGGCACACGATTCACCGTATTCAATTCACCCAGGAAATACCAAGATGTATTTGGATCTGAAGGATATCTTCTGGTGGACCGGAATGAAGAAGGATATTGCGGAGTATGTAGCAGTTTGTGATGTATGTCAGAGAGTAAAGGCAGAGCATCAGAAGCCAGCAGGATTGTTACAACCATTGCCGATACCCGAATGGAAGTGGGATAAGCTAGGCATGGATTTTATCACGGGATTGCCCAGGACTCATTCAGGCTATGACTCGATTTGGGTTGTAGTTGATCGATTGACGAAAGTAGCTCATTTCATCCCAGTAAAGACCACTTACACCAGTGCTAAGTTGGCAAAGATATACATGACCAGGATCGTATGTTTGCATGGAGTTCCAAGGAGTATCGTATCGGATAGAGGAACCCAGTTTACCTCAAAGTTCTGGAAGCAGTTGCACGAAACTTTGGGAACCAGGCTAGAGTTTAGCACAGCTTTTCAGCCACAGACAGATGGACAGACCGAGAGAGTCAATCAGATTTTGGAGGATATGCTGAGAGCTTGTGCGCTAGATTATGGATCTAGTTGGGACGACAATCTGCCACATGCCGAGTTCTCTTACAACAACAGTTATCAAACCAGTTTAAAGATGGCCCCTTTCGAAGCCTTGTACGGAAGGAGGTGCAGGACACCGTTGTCGTGGGACGAAGTTGGAGACCGCCAGTTGTTTGGACATGACTTGATTAAGGAGTCTGAACAGAAGGTGAAGTTGATTCGCGATAGGCTCAAGATAGCCCAGTCCAGACAAAAAAGTTATGCAGATTCTAAACGCAAGGAGACAGTTTACGAAGTTGGAGATAGAGCTTATCTTCAAGTATCTCCACTTCGGGGAACAAAGCGTTTTGGAGTTAAGGGGAAGTTAGTGCCATGATTTGTAGGACCATATCGAGTTTTGGAGCGTATGGGAGAAGTGGCCTACAAGTTGAAATTGCCCGAAGGATTGTCAGGAGTTCATGACGTGTTCCACGTTTCCCAGTTAAAGAAATGCCACGCGGAGATGGCTGACATACCGTTGAGAGACACAGTGCCTTTGGAAACTATTCAGTTGGATAACGATTTGACCTACGAGGAGAAACTAATTAAGATCCTCGAGTTTGCCAGCCGAGTTACCCGCAGCAAGGTTATCAAGTTTTGCAAAGTTCAGTGGAGACACCACATAGAGGATGAAGCCACCTGGGAGCGAGAGGAAGATTTGCTCAAGGACCACCCTCACCTATTTTCTAGCCAACCCGAATCTCGGGGGCGAGATTCATCTTAAGGAGGGTAGGTTTGTAACATCCCAAATTTTCAATTTGGAATGTTATACATTAGATCATCAATGCATATCATATTTTATTTTGCATTTTGGTTGATCCTAGAAAATTCTACGCAACTCAATGACCCACGGAGAGAGTTGGGGATTTCGTTATTTTCATATTTGAGTTTTCTCAAATTTTGAGAATAGGATCATTTGATTTTATTTATTTTATCATCAATTATTTCTATTACAAAAATATGAGAGAGGGAATAAAATGACTTTCCCAAAATAGAGAAATATTGAGGATTTAATAATAAAATCAAATAAGATTTTATTTCGGAGTTTTTCGGTGTTTTATTTGAATTTAGGAAAAATGTGCGTTTTTCAAAATTGCATTTAGGTCCCAAATAAATGTTCACCTTGTGTGGCTTGATTTTAGAAGCCCGTGAAAATTTATTTCAGAATTTTTGGAGTCGGTTTAGTATTTCTTTTTATTTTTCTTCCGAGCGGAATAATTTAAAAAAAATTGCGAACCGACCTTAACGGGCCGTGTCCGACCTGGACACCGACCCGGGAGGCCTTTATAAGCTGGGGGGGAGCCAGCCGATCCCAGCCACCGCGCCCCCAAACCCTAGCCCGCGCCCCGCCCTAGCCGCCGCCGCCGTCGTCTGCCGCCACCGTCGCCAGATCCCGCCGCTGAGGTTTGCCGCCACCTCGTTTTTCGTGCCGTAGTAAAAAAAATATCGACGTTCGTTGTTTTTCTTTGTCTCGGATTAAATCCGCGATTTTTCTGATCGCTATTCCTGATCCGATTTTCGTTTTAGTATAACTTTTCACTCGTTTATCGGAATCAGGCGATTCAAGCGCCTAGAGTTTCGTCTCGAAACCCTATATTCGTTTAACCAACTTAAACAAGTTTTTGCTACTGTAAAATTTGCCCTAGATCCAGATTAGTAGAATGAAGTTGTTTTCTTTCGCCGTTTGATTTTCGTTGCTTCCTTCGATTTGATTCTTTTTGCCAACCGGAGTTCTTAAGTTGAACCTTTTGGTTAGATCTCTTATTTGAGTTTTACCTATGCATTATATGAGTACTTATTGTATGCTTGTTTGTTTGTCTGCGATAGAATACCCGGAGTGCGCCGCCTGTTACTTCGAATCGTTAGGTTTCACGGATCATCAGCAAGGCAAGTAACACTTTGATCATACCTTTTCTACTACCCAGTTTTATTGCATTAGATCAATCCTCACACATTGCATGACTAGGATCTAATTAAATTGTGGGATGGGAAGTAGATGAGGTAGTACCTATTACCTGTTTATTTTCAAACCTTGGGAGCTACTTCTACGTTTGCTTATTATGCCATGCTATGCTAGTAGACATGGATTGGGTGAGTGATATCCATGACAGATGTGAGTTTTATTAATTAATGGTTTATCTAAGGTGGCAACTTAAACACACATCTGGGTGGATTGAGGCACCTGGGTATTCCAGGACTTGCCTATTTTTCTTTTGGACCGCCACCCATGCCCAAAGGGATCATGAGATTATTCATGCTAGAAACTTCCGTGTGCAGCCACAAGCTATTATGGGCTCTAGCATAGTTGACGGGATCACAGCCATAATCGAAGATGGTTATGTTTCCTAACCATGAACAAAAGAGTTGTTATTTGATTAACGGGATCACATCATTAGAAGAATGATGTGATTGACATGACCCATTCCATTAGCTTAGCACCCGATCGTTTAGTATGTTGCTATTGCTTTCTTCATGACTTATACATGTTCCTATGACTATGAGATTATGCAACTCCCGTTTGCCGGAGGAACACTTTGTGTGCTACCAAACGTCACAACGTAACTGGGTGATTATAAAGGAGTTCTATAGGTGTCTCCAAAGGTAAATGTTGGGTTGGCGTATTTCGAGATTAGGATTTGTCACTCCGATTGTCGGAGAGGTATCTCTGGGCCCTCTCGGTAATGCACATCACATAAGCCTTGAAAGCATTGCAACTAATAAGTTAGTTGCGAGATGATGTATTACGAAACGAGTAAAGAGACTTGCCGGTAACGAGATTGAACTAGGTATTGAGATACCGACGATCGAATCTCGAGCAAGTAACATACCGATGACAAAGGGGACAACGTATGTTGTTATGTGGTCTGACCGATAAAGATCTTCGTAGAATATGTGGGAGCCAATATGAGCATCCAGGTTCCCCTATTGGCTATTGACCGGAGACATGTCTCGGTCATGTCTACATTGTTCTCGAACCCGTAGGGTCCGCACGCTTAAGGTTCCGACGATAGTTATATTATGATTTTTGATGTACCGAAGTTAGTTCGGAGTCCCGGATGTGATCACGGACATGACGAGGAGTCTCGAAATGGTCGAGACATAAATATTGATATATTGGATGGCTATATTCGGACACCGGAAGTGTTCTGGGTGATTTCGAAGAAAACCGGAGAGCCGGAGGGTTACCGGAACCCCCTCGGGAGAAGTAATGGGCCATATGGGCCTTAGTGGAGAGAGAGAAGGGCAGCCAGGGTGGGCCGCGCGCCTCCTCCCCCTTGGTCCGAATTGGACTAGGAGAGGGGGGCGGCGCCCCCCTTTCCTTCTCCCTCCCCACTTCCTTCCCCCTCCTAGTATGAGTCATACTCCTACTAGGAGGAGGACTCCTCCTTGGTGCGCCATAGGGCCGGCCGGCCTCCTCCCCTTGCTCCTTTATATACGGGGGCAGGGGGCACCCCTAGACACACAAGTTGATCCACGTGATCGTTTTCTTAGTCGTGTGCGGTGCCCCCTTCCACCATAATCCTCGATAATATTGTAGTGGTGCTTAGGCGAAGCCCTGCGACAGTTGAACATCAAGATCGACACCACGCCGTCGTGCTGACGGAACTCTTCCCCGACACTTTGCTGGATCGGAGTCCGGGGATCATCATCGAGCTGAACGTGTGCTAGAACTCGGAGTTGCCGTACGTTCGGTGCTTGGATTGGTCGGATCGGGAAGACGTACGACTACTTCCTCTACGTTGTGTCAACACTTCCGTTGCCGGTCTACGAGGGTACGTAGACAACACTCTCCCCTTTCGTTGCTATGCATCACCATGATCTTGCGTGTGCGTAGGAATTTTTTTGAAATTACTACGTTACCCAACATGAACACCGTATCCTTATGGGTACGGTGATTGAGAGGGCTCAGTCCGTCAAGAGTGGACTAACCGAAGCCTACAGCAGCCTGATGTCTACTACACAACCTTCTCCTTGTAGACGTTGTTGGGCCTCCAAGTGCAGAGGTTTGTAGGACAAGCGCAAATTTCCCTCAAGTGGATGACCTAAGGTTTATCAATCCGTAGGAGGCGTAGGATGAAGATGGTCTCTCTCAAGCAACCCTGCAACCAAATAACAAAGAGTCTCTTGTGTCCCCAACACACCCAATACAATGGTAAATTTTATAGGTGCACTAGTTCGGCGAAGAGATGGTGATACAAGTGGTATATAGATAGTAGATAATAGTTTTTGTAATCTGAAATTATAAAACAGCAAGGTAACTAATGATAAAAGTGAGCGTAAACGGTATTGCAATGCATTGAAACAAGGCCTAGGGTTCATACTTTCACTAGTGCAAGTTCCCTCAACAATACTAACATAACTGGATCACATAACTACCCTCAACATGCAACAAAGAGTCACTCCAAAGTCACTAATAGCGGAGAACAAACGAAGAGATTATGGTAGGGTACGAAACCACCTCAAAGTTATTCTTTCCAATCAATCCGTTGGGCTATTCCTATAAGTGTCACAAACAGCCCTAGAGTCCGTACTAGAATAACACCTTAAGACACAAATCAACCAAAACCCTAATGTCACCTAGATACTCCAATGTCACCTCAAGTATCCGTGGGTATGATTATATGATATGCGTCACACAATCTCAGATTCATCTATTCAACCAACACATAGAACCTCAAAGAGTGCCCCAAAGTTTCTACCGGAGAATCATGACGAAAATGTGTGCCAACCCCTATGCATAGGTTCATGGGTGGAACCCACAAGTTTATCACCAAAACATACATCAAGTGAATCACGTGGTATCCCATTGTCACCACAGATATGCACGGCAAGACATACATCAAGTGTTCTCAAATCTTTAAAGACTCAATCCGATAAGATAACTTCAAAGGGGAAACTTAATTCATTACAAGAGAGTAGAGGGGGAGGAGAAACATAAGATCCAACTATAATAGCAAAGCTCGCGATACATCAAGATCGTATCATCTCAAGAACACGAGAGAGAGAGAGAGAGATCAAACACATAGCTACTGGTACATACCCTCAGCCCCGAGGGAGAACTACTCCCTCCTCGTCATGGAGAGCACCGGGATGATGAAGATGGCCACCGGAGAGGGGTTGCCCCCTCCGACAGGGTGCCAGAACGGGTCTAGATTGGTTTTTGGTGGCTACGGAGGCTTTTGACGGCGGAATTCCCGATCTATTGTGCTCCCGGATGTTTTTAGGGTATATGGAGATATATAGGCGGAAGAAGTACGTCAGGGGGGCATGAGGGGCCCACGAGGGTGGAGGGCGCGCCCAGGGGGTGGGCGCCCCCTTCCTCGTGGCCTCCTCGAAGCTTCCCTTACGTAGAGTCCAAGTCTTCTGGGCTTCTTATGATCCAAAAATAAGTTCCGTGAAGTTTCAGGTCATTTGGACTCCGTTTGATTTTCCTTTTCTTCGAAACCCTAAAATAGGCAAAAAACAGAAACTGGCACTGGGCTCTGGGTTAATAGGTTAGTCCCAAAAAATGATATAAAAGTGTATAATAAAGCCCATAAACATCCAAAGTTGATAATATAATAGCATGGAACAATCAAAAATTATAGATACGTTGGAGACGTATCAGCATCCCCAAGCTGAATTCTTGCTCGTCCTCGAGTAGGTAAATGATAAAAACAGAATTTTTTATGTGGAATGCTACCTAACATATTTATCCATGTAATTCTCTTTATTGTGGCAAGAATATTCAGGTCCATAAGATTCAAGATAAAAGTTCATATTGACATAAAAATAATAATACTTCAAGCATACTAACTAAGCAATCATGTCTTCTCAAAATAACATGGCCAAAGAAAGCTATCCCTACAAAATCATATAGTCTGGCTATGCTCCATCTTCACCACACAAAATATTGAAATCATGCACAACCCCGATGACAAGCCAAGCAATTGTTTCATACTTTTGATGTTCTCAAAAATTTTCAATCTTCACGCAATATATGAGCGTGAGCCATGGACATAGCACTATAGGTGGAATAGAATGGTGGTTGTGGAGAAGACAAAAAGGAGAAGATAATCTCAAATCAACTAGGCGTATCAACGGGCTATGGAGATGACCATCAATAGATATCAATGTGAGTGAGTAGGGATTGCCATGCAATGGATGCACTAGAGCTATAAGTGTATGAAAGCTCAAAAACAAACTAAGTGGGTGTGCATCCAACTTGCTTGCTCACGAAGACCTAGGGCATTTTGAGGAAGCCCATCATTGGAATATACAAGCCAAGTTCTTATAATGAAAGATTCCCACTAGTATATGAAAGTGACAACACAGGAGACTCTCTATCATGAAGATCATTGTGCTACTTTGAAGCACAAGTGTGGTAAAAGGATAGTAGCATTGCCCCTTCTCTATTTTTCTCTCAATTTTTTATATATTTTTATATTTTTTTATTTGGGCCTTCTCTTTTTTATGGCCTATTTTCTCCTTTTTTTTATTTGGGCTTCTTTGGCCTCTTTTATTTATTTATTTTTGTCCGGAGTCTCATGCCGACTTGTGGGGGAATCATGGTCTCCATCATCCTTTCCTCACTGCGACAATGCTCTAATAATGATGATCATCACACTTCTATTTACTTACAACTCAAGAATTACAACTCGATACTTAGAACAAGATATGACTCTATATGAATGCCTCCAGCGGTATACCGGGATGTGCAATGATGCATGAGTGACATGTATGAAAGAATTATGAACAGTGGCTTTGCCACAAATACGATGTCAACTACATGATCATGCAAGCAATATGACAATGATGAAGCGTGTCATAACAAACGGAACGGTGGAAAGTTGCATGGCAATATATCTCAGAATGGCTATGGAAATGCCATGATAGGTAGGTATGGTGGCTGTTCTGAGGAAGGTATATGGTGGGTTTATGGTACCGGCGAAAGTTGCCCGGTACTAGAGAGGCTAGCAATGGTGGAAGGGTGAGAGTGCGTATAATCCATGGACTCAACATTAGTCATAAAGAACTCACATACTTATTGCAAAAATCTATTAGTTATCGAAACAAAGTACTACGCGCATGCTCCTAGGGGGATAGATTGGTAGGAAAATACCATCGCTCGTCCCCGACCGCCACTCATAAGGAGGACAATCAATAAATACATCATGCTCTGACTTCGTCACATAACGGTTCACCATACATGCATGCTACGAGAATCACAAACTTTAACACAAGTATCTCTCAAATCCACAACTACTCAACTAGCATGACTCTAATATTACCATCCTCATATCTCAAAACAATCATCAAGTATCAAACTTCTCATAGTATTCAATGCACTCTATGTGAAAGTTTTTATTATATCCCTCTTGGATGCCCATCATATTAGGACTAGTTTCATAACAAAAGCAAACTACCATGCTGTTCTAAAGACTCTCAAAATAATATAAGTGAAGCACGCGAGTTCATCTAATTCTTCAAAATAAAACCACCACCGTGCTCTAAAAGGATATAAGTGAAGCAATAGAGCAACGACAAACTACTCCGAAAGATATAAGTGAAGATCAATGAGTAGTCGAATAATTATGCAACTATATGAAGACTCTCTAACATTTAAGAATTTCAGATCTTGGTATTTTATTCAAACAGCAAGCAAAACAAAAGAAAATAAAATGACGCTCCAAGCAAAACACATATCATGTGGCGAATAAAAATATAGCTCCAAGTAAAGTTACCGATGAGCGAAGACAAAAGAGGGGATGCCTTCCGGGGCATCCCCAAGCTTAGGCTTTTGGTTGTCCTTGAATATTACCTTGGGGTGCCTTGGGCATCCCCAAGCTTAGGCTCTTGCCACTCCTTATTCCATAGTCCATCGAATCTTCACCCAAAACTTGAAAACTTCACAACACAAAACTTAACAGAAAACTCGTGAGCTCCGTTAGCATAAGAACATAAATCACCACTTCAAGGTAATGTAATGAACTCATTATTTATTTATATTGGTGTTAAACCTACTGTATTCAAACTTCTCTATCTCTTATAAACTCTTTTACTATCCATAGATTCATCAAAATAAGTAGACAACACACGAAAAAACAGAATCTGTCAAAAACAGAACAATCTGTAGTAATTTGTAACTAACGCAGACTTATGGAACCCCAAAAATTCTAAAATAAATTTCTGGACCTGAGGAATTTATCTATTGATCATCTGCAAAAATAATTAACTAAATAGCACTCTCCAAATAAAAATGGAAGCAATTCTCGTGAGCGCTAAAGTTTCTGTTTTTTACAGCATGATCAACAAGACTTTCCCCAAGTCTCCCCAAAGGTTCTACTTGGCACAAACACTAATTAAAAGCATAAAACCACATCTAAAATGGGCTAGATGAATTATTTATTGCTAAACAGGAACAAAAAGCAAGGAACAAAAATAAAATTGGGTTGCCTCCCAACAAGCGCTATCGTTTAACGCCCCTAGCTAGGCATTATGATTTCAACGATGCTCGCATAAAAGATAAGAATTGTAACATAAAGAGATCATCATGAAGAATATTACTAGCACATTTAAGTCTAACCCACTTCCTATGCATAGGGATTATGTGAGCAAACTACTTGTGGAAACAATAATCAACTTGCATAGGAAGGTAGAACAAGCATAACTTCAAAATTTTAAGCACAAAGAGAGGAAACTTGATATTATTGCAATTTCTACAAGCATATATTCCTCCCTCATAATAATTTTCAGTTGCATCAGAATGAATTCAACAATATAACCAGCACCTAAATCATTCTTTTCATGATCTACAAGCATAGAAATTTTATTACTCTCCACATAAGCAAAACTCTTCTCAATCGGAATAGTGTGAGTATCATAAGAGACTCGAATACTATAAATTGTTTCCACATTAAAAGAGTAATGTTCAGAGAATGGGTAATCATAATCATGACAAGTCTTATAAATATAATCACTACTTTTATAGCATAGGTATCATCACAATAATCATCATAAGTAGGAGGCATGCTATCATCATTATAAATTTGCATATCAAAACTTGGGAGACTAAAAATATCATCTTCACTAAATGTAGCATCCCCAAGCTTGGGCCTTTTCATATCATACGCATAATCACTCTCAACATTAATAGTATGGATAGCACCAATAGTATAGCAATTATCATATTCTTCCAAGCAAGTGCCAAAAAGATTTTCAAGATCATAAGAAGTATCATTATCTTCCACAATTATATTTTCATGAGGTACAATAGTAATAGGAGCAGCATTATTTGGGAGAGATATCTTTTTACCTCTCTTCCTTTTTCTTTTATTCTTCTTCACCACATCATGTGTGGGTTCAATCCTCTTTTTGGAGCTCCTTATTAATGAGATTGGTTGAATAGGAGGCTCCTCCTCGTTACCTGATTCATCATAAGAAATAATAGGAGGATATTGGGAAGTCTTTTCCCTTTCATTAGTATTCTCTTCATCTTCTATTTGTTTTCTTTTCTTTATGTAATTGGCAATATAAGGATTTTCAATACAATTCACCGCACAATACATATAAATTTTCCCTAGATCAAAATCAAGAAATCTATCAAGATTAAACTTTGGAATACCCTCAGTTATACGTTTCATTTCCTCATACCCCAAAAGAAGACTAATCTCTTTATGATGCTCAAGGGTAATCAAATTATCACAATTTTTGGATACGATTCAGTCATGAAACAATTTGCATTGGAGATTTAAATTACCATGTTCACTGCAAAGTTCACAAGGGGCGCGAAAATATTGAATTTTTCAGCACAATCATCAAGACTTTCTTGCAACAATTCAGTTTCTAAGTACTTATGCCTCTTGCAATATATATCTTCCCTATTTGGTCTGTACTTACAAACCCAATGCACTCCACAAAAATTGACATGTTTATAGGAGACATTTTCATCATAACTAGTGCAATCATCATTAGTATCATGGATATTCAAAGAATTCGTACTAACAACATTGCAATCATGCTCATCATTCAAAGATTTAGTGCCAAACATTTTATAGATTTCTTCTTCTAGCACTTGAGCACAATTATCCTTTCCATCATACTCACGAAAGATATTAAAAAGGTAAAGCGTATGAGACAAACTCAATTCCATTTTTTATAGTTTTCTTTTATAAACTAAACTAGTGATAAAACAAGAAACTAAAAGACTCAATTGCAAGATCTAAAGATATACCTTCAAGCGCTAACCTCCCTGGCAACGGCGCCAGAAAAGAGCTTGATGTCTACTACACAACCTTTGTCGGTGTCAAAACCGGCGGATCTCGGGTAGGGGGTCCCGAACTGTGCGTCTAGGCCGGATGGTAACAGGAGGCAGGGAACATGATGTTTTACCCAGGTTCGGGCCCTCTTGATGGAGGTAAAACCCTACGTCCTACTTGATTAATATTGATGATATGGGTAGTACAAGAGTAGATCTACCATGAGATCAAGGAGGCTAAACCCTAGAAGCTAGCCTATGGTATGATTGTTGTATATGGAGTTGATGTCCTACGGACTACAACCCTCCGGTTTATATAGACACCGGATAGGGTTAGGGTTACACAGAGTCGGTTACAATGGTAGGAGATCTTGAATATCCGCACCGCCAAGCTTGCCTTCCACGCCAAGGAAAGTCCCATCCGGACACGGGACGGAGTCTTCAATCTTGTATCTTCATAGTCGAGGAGTCCGGCTGAAGGTATAGTCCGGCTACCCGAACACCCCCTAATCCAGGACTCCCTCAGTAGCCCCTGAACCAGGATTCAATGACGATGAGTCCGGCGCGCAAATTGTCTTCGGCATTGCAAGGCGGGTTCCTCCTCCAAGTCCTTCATAGAAGATCGTAAACACCAAGAGTAGTGTCTGGCTCTGCAAAATAAGCTTCCACATATTGCCATAGAGAGAATAATATTAACACAAATCAAATCTGCTGACGTATTCCGCAGTGCGTCATCACACTACGGCCAAATCCTTTACTCGAATCGTTTTTACTTTTCCACCTCAGCATGTTCTGCGAGGTGGTTTCCTTGGCACGTCTTGTCAAATCAGAGATCGTGTACCCCCCTTTTGCGGGATTCTCATCAATACGGACGTGGGTAACCCAACCGCGCCACTTATCACGGCGCTTGGGAGGCAAGCGAGTTTTACTAGGCAGGTGGGGATGCACAACCGCATCCGCCCATATAAGAGGATAAGGATCCACCTTTTTACCTACGCCTTCTTCCTCCTTTGCCTATCCATATCCTGCGCACTCGAGCTCCAGTGCCCAAGCCCGCACTTCCCACCTCAACCTTCTCCAGCAATGTCCAGAGCGGGAGGCAAGTGGATGGTCTCCTCCTCCACGGAGGGCCAAGTCAAGAAGCTAAGGAAGGCCAGATACCTGTCCAAGGACATCGCGCACCGGCTTCCCGAAAAGTGGCAGCTTCTCCCCACCCCAAGGCCCCATGAGAGGGTAGTATTTCTTCCCCACTTCCTCTGTGGACTGGGTTTGCCACTCCACCCATTTGTCCGGGGGCTCATGTTCTACTACGGCCTGGATTTCCACGATCTGGCCCCGAACTTCATCCTCAACATCTCGACGTTTATCGTCGTGTGCGAGGCTTTTCTCCGCGTCCGCCCTCATTTCGGCCTCTGGCTCAAGACCTTCAATGTCAAGCCCAAGGTGGTGCGTGGCAGCCAGGCAGAGTGCGGAGGCGCCATGGCGGGCAAGATGGCCAACGTCCTATGGTTCGAGGGCTCTTTTGTGGAGACCCTAAAGGGATGGCAATCCGGGTGGTTTTACATCACCGAGCCGCGCGATCCGAAATGGACCGCAGCCCTCGAGTTCCGATCCGGACCCCCACGCGGCTCATGTCCTGGAAAGAGACGGGCCTGTCGTGGGGTGACGAAAAAGAGGTGACCGGATTGCAAACATGCATCCAGTCCCTGGTGAACAAGCCAATCCGGCTTGTTAATGTAATCCAGGTTATGCTCGTCCGCCGGATCCTCTCGTGCCAACAACGGGATTTTAATCTGTGGGAGTTCGACCCGGCGCAACATCAAACCCTCAGCAGGCTCTTCGACACGATGTACGAAGACGCCTGTAAGATGCTATTCAAGGGCGCCGAGGCTCCCGCATCCGCTTCCGAGGACCGCGGATACAGCTCGCAGCGTCACGCTAGCGAGGTAAGCCATCTACACCTTTTACAGGATGTTAAGCTTTTTTCATAGTTTGACTCTATGCGGGATCTCAACTCCCTTACCTTTGACAGGCTTGGCGGGCGATATCCAGACCGATTAACTGTCCGGCTCCGTTGCCCGAAGACCCAGCCCCAGCTCTACTAGTGAAGCTGCTGGTTCCGGCGCCTTATGTGGTGCCGGAGAAGAAGGCCAAGAAGAAGAAGACCACGGGGACTCGAAAGAGTGCCCGCAACATGGTGGTGTCGGACTCGTCATCTGACGAGTCCGAGACGCCCTCCTCCCGTGAAAACGAGGAGGAGGAAGAAGAAAACTCTCCCCCCCAGCGGAGGGAGGAGAGAAGAGGAAGGCCGCCCCAACGGGGGAGGCCGAGGGGTCTAGGAAAAGGAAGACCCCTCCGCCGGACTACACCCCCGACGCCGAAGAGGGCAAAGAGGAGTGGCCAAACAGGGCCAAGTGTCCGGCGAAATCGTAAGTTCGGATATCAGAGTAACTCATGATGTTCCTTTGTTGCACAGCTTTCCCTAATGTCGAACGTAATTATGCAGCCCACCCCGGGCCGAATTCGACGAATCGTCGGGCGGCTCCCTGGACTCATCGGACGTGAACTCAGTTCCGCCCGCTGTCTCCCCCCGCACTACAGACGACGCCGAAGTGGCGTCGCGACAAGCTCCGGGGCAGGAGGAGGTGGTCCCGGAGGAGCCGCAAGGCAACCTCCCGGACTCCAGGAGTGAAGGGGGTAAGGCTCCCCAGGGCTCCAAGTCCGGCTTTGTGCCGGACACCGCGCCGGAATCTTCCACAGTTCCGGACCGCGGTAGGCGAACTCCTTCCAAGAGGAGCAAGCCTTCTGAGCCAGCGGCCTCTGTCCAACCGAAGGTGCCGGACAATCTGCTGGAGGTGCTTGACGACGCCTCCATTGATGAGGGGCACCGTACTATTATGAGTACAGTGATCCAGAAGGTTCAGTCCGCCAAGAGCGGACTGACTGAAGCTTGCGCTAGCCTTCTAACAGGCTTTGAGGTAAGTAAAAATATGTAAAAATATTACCGCATAGACAGTAGCCCCTGATGCTCTGTTTGGCGCTCGGAAAGAAAAGTCGAATAGAGGATCTATTAAATTTCGCAGGAGTCTAAAAAAAGAGTCAATATGCATATGTAGGCTTCGCTGCTATCCACCGCCGCACTGACTGTGGAGGTGGATGTCCTAAAGCAGGACCTCGAGCGGACCGAGCAAGAGCTCGGCCTTGCCAAGCGGCGGCTCGAGGAGAAAGAAGGTAAGAAATACCTTACAGAAAAAGTGCCTATAAAAAGGCGTGATTGCAAAAAGAATAACAGGATTGTACTGCTTATTGTAGGGGCCACGACTGAGGTGGCGACCCTTAAGCGGGCGATGTCTGAGGCCGAAAAGAAAACGGCCGCGGAGCGCACCGAGCGAGACAGACTTGGGGCTCAGGTCGGCGAGGTGCAGCAAGAGCTTCAGGCTCTCATGAAAAAACATGAGAGTTTGGAGCTTGAGTCGAAGGCGCAAGCATCCGAGCTTGCGACGGCCCTAGAGGCTGCCAAGTCTGCCAAGGCCAAAGCCCAAAAGGCCCTCCAAGAGTTGGAGGAGATGAGGAAGATAGCCGCGGGTAAGGCATTCTTTATGCAAAGCAGAAATATAAAAGTGAACTACTTGTTACTTACCCGAATTCGGGGCTCTCCAGGGGCATTCGCAGATCTTCCCCGCAGCGTATCTGACGTCGCCGCATTCTACCGAGATGAAGAGGGTATCTCGACGGAGAAGGTGTTCTGGTCTCAGTATTCTGAGGCGGGACACCCTGTGCCCTTGAGCGACCAGCTGAAATAGCTGGTCGAGCTCCACAAGGCGGCCGAACAGGCCATGGAGGGCTTCATAGTTCGGCTGTGGCCCGGAGAGGCCCTGCCTGGGAGCTATTTCGGGCTGGTGCGGCGGCTGGTGGAGGCCTGTCCGAGGCTCGAGGTCATCAAGCGCTCCGTCTGCATCGAAGGTGCCCGTCGGGCCCTTGCCCGTGCAAAGGTGCACTGGGGTAAGCTGGACGGTGAGAAGCTTGTGAAGGACGGGCTGCCGCCGGGGAAGGAGCATCGCAAGCCCGAGAACTACTACAAGGATGTTCTTGCAGGTGCCCGCCTTGTGGCGGATGAATGTACCAAGGATGTGATTTTTGAATGAACTCGCTCGTGTTTATCCTGTGCGCTGAAAACTTGTTCATGTGCGCTAAGCAATGCTTATTGAATTTAAAATATTACTTTCTGTGCGGCCGTTTATCAAAAATTGAGAGATGGCCAGTCGTCGGCTTCTGCCCCCATGCCACTAGTGCTGGGGTGTTCGGGATAAACCTGAGTGCTCTTTTTCCCATAGTTGGGTCCTTCGAGGGAGGCGCTCAGCACAACGAACCAGGCAATCGGACTATAATGCTTGAACACTCTCACTTAGCCATAGAACTCTATAATTTTAAATTTCGGCGAAGCCCCTAGTTCGGAAGACCGAGTTCGGGGTGCTATCCATGCCTTGGCCGGACGAAGCCAGCTCCTCGCTTGAAGCGGCATAAGCCTTTAGGGACTCGAAAAACCTCTCGAACAGCAACCCGTCTCTCGCCACATCATGACAGTCAGTTTTAGCTTTCTCCACTGAGGTGCTTAACCCAGCTGAACTGGGGCACAATCGCAGTGGTTCTCCTAGTGCTACCTTAGCCGATATAGCGGAACGTAAGGCACCAAAACATAGGAGCCGGGCAAACCCAACTATTGACCCAAATCATGATTCGGAGCCGATGCATATAGTGCTATAAGTTCGGGGTGCCGCACTTGTGAAAGTGTACGGACTTCTCACACCATTATGAGGGGTACTGAAGCCCCTGGCGTGTTTGCCGTACCATGGTGTACGGGTGCAATCATGTCATTTAATAAACATATATGTGAAAAGAAGATAATGCAAAAAATAGAAAGAAAGCTATGCATTGTTTATAGAGAGGCTATTTATCAAAGACGAACGATACAAATAGTGCGGTAAGCAAAAGATATTGGACTATTTAGTATGTCCTGACCAGGGGCAGGCAGCGGAATTGTATTTAAAATAGGTATACCGCTCGTAACATAGACCACCTGGGAGTTCCATAATGCGGCATGGCTTGTCTGCCTCCCTGGATCTTGCATCGTTTGTGCGACAGTCGAATTGCCGAACAGGTCGTCCGAAGTATGGAGTCCTGAAAGTAAGAAAAAATAAAAAAAAGAATCCGGCAGCCCCTAGTACATTTTAAGCCGTATTTTGGGCGTGCCGTTATTGTGCCCCTTCCCCTGTGCCCATGGTATTTCAAGGGCGTAGTTATGTATGCGAGGTACTGGTTTTGCTATGTCGCGAGAGCTGGGGTTGGGGCCGCATTGCTACGGTTGCTCAGAGTGTGCCAGGCGGTCCTGCTGTGGGTTACTCCGGGCGCGCTTGGCAGTGTCTGGATTTTTAACGGCCGGACTGGGGAATTGTCTAAGAAGGCTACTTTGTACTTCCGCTGCGAGAGCCGCCGTGTGCTCCTCCGTACGGAGGGAGCGTTCGGTGTTTTCGTTGACCGTGATTACTCCTCGAGGGCCTGGAATCTTGAGCTTGAGATATGCGTAGTGCGGCACCGCATTGAACTTTGCGAATGCGGTTCGTCCGAGCAGGGCGTGATAGCCACTGCGAAACAGGACTATATCAAAGATTAACTCTTTGCTTCGGAAATTGTCCGGGGATCCGAAGACCACGTCAAGTGTTACTGAGCCTGTACAGTTGGCTTCTACACCTGGTATAACGCTTTTAAAGGTCGTTTTTGTGGGCTTAATCCTTGAGGGATCTATGCCCATTTTCCGCACTGTATCCTGATAAAGCAGGTTCAGGCTACTGCCGCCGTCCATGAGGACTCTTGTGAGATGAAATCCGTCGATGATTGGGTTGAGAACCAATGCGACAAAGCCGCCATGACGGATGCTAGTGGGATGGTCCCTTCGATCAAAAGTGATCGGGCAGGAGGACCATGGTTTGAACTTTGGGGCGACTGGCTCCATCGCGTATACGTCCCGTAGCGCACGCTTCCGCTCCCTCTTGGGAATGTGGGTTGCGTGTTCACCGTCCGCACTTGTGGGGGAAAGCCCTTCTTTCCATTGTTGTTCGGCGGCTTGGGCTCCTCCTCCTCATCGCTATGCAGCCCCTTGTCTTTGTTTTCGGCTCTTAACTTGCCTGCCTGCTTGAACACCCAACAATCCCTGTTAGTGTGATTGGCTGGCCTTTCGGGGGTGCCATGTATCTGGCACAAGCGATCGAGTATTCGGTCCAAACTGGACGGGCCCTGAGTATTCTTTTTGAATGGCTTTTTCCGCTGACCGGATTTATAGCCTTTGAATCCGGCATTGACTGCTGTGTCTTCATTGCTGTCGCTGCTAACGCGGCGTTTTTGCTTATTCCGACGTGTCCTGCCACTTTTGTCCTTGGTATCCGAATTACCAGGGTTCTTTGATAAGTTGTTACTGCGAGCTAGCCATTTGTCTTCTCCCGTGCAAAAGCGGGTCATGAGTGTCGTGAGGGCTGCCATAGATTTCGGCTTTTCCTGTCTCAGGTGCCGGGCAAGCCATTCGTCGCGGATGCTATGCTTGAAGGCTGCTAGGGCCTCTGCGTCCGGACAGTCGACTATCTGGTTTTTCTTTGTTAGGAACCGTGTCCAGAATTGTCTGGCCGATTCCTCTGGCTGTTGAATTATGTGGCTTAAGTCGTCGGCATCTGGTGGTCGCACGTAAGTGCCCTGGAAGTTGTCGAGGAATGCGGCTTCCAGGTCCTCCCAAGAACCGATTGAGTCTGCAGGCAAGCTGTTAAGCCAATGCCGGGCCGGTCCTTTAAGTTTGAGCGGGAGGTATTTGATGGCGTGTAGATCATCGCCGCGTGCCATGTGGATGTGAAGGAGATAATCCTCGATCCATACCGCCGGATCTGTTGTGCCATCATATGATTCGATGATTACGGGTTTGAAACCCTCTGGGATTTTATGATCCATTACTTCAGTCGTGAAGCATAGAGGGTGTGCGGCACCTCTGTACCGGGCTATATCACGACGCAGCTCGGAAGAGCTATGTCTGTTGTGTTCGGCCCGGCCGGATTTGTTGTATCTGGAGTAAAGATCATCCTCACATGTCGTAGGGCGCCTGCGCGATCCGTAGATCGATCTTGCTTGTCTTGCCTTATCCTCCAGTACGTCTCGCAGGTCTGGTGCATTTTCCCGTGCCTTAGTTGAGCGGCGTCGGGGCATGGCTTGGGTGGAGGACCGAGAGGCCTCTCTGTCGCGGCCGCAAGGTGGCCGGTCTGCCATGTCATGCGCTGGTGATGTAGGTGCTTCCTCCTCTGATCGGGGTAGCGGCCTGCGCTTTGGGTAACTCTTGGAGGGGCGTTCGAGTTCATACTCTTCGGCCGCAAGGACTTCAGTCCATCTGTCAGCTAGCAAATCTTGGGCAGCTCTAAGCTATTGTTGCTTCTTCTTGAGGCTGCTTGCCGTGGCTAAAAGCCTGCGTTTGAAACTCTCTTGTTCGGCGGGGTCTGATGGTATGACGAATTCGTCGTCATCGATGCTTGCCTTGTCTTCGGAGGGAGGCGTATAGTTATCATCCTCGACCTCTCGGTCTGCCGCTCTCTCATGAGGGCTGGCTTCTCCATCTTCCTGTGCCGAATCTTGCTGAGGTGGGTGTTCTTCGGCGCTATCCGGGGTAGTATTATCTCCCGTGCCGGAATCACCGTTTTTGCTTTGGCGGGATTTAGAGCGGCGCCGCTGACGCTGGCGCTTTGGCTGTTTCTTGGGGGTGTCATCCCCCATTGTTCCATCGCCATCTCCATCTTTTGGGGTATCCACCATATATATGTCATATGACGAGGTGGCCTTCCAGCGCCCTACAGGTGCTGGTTCCTATTTGTCTCCTACATCGTCGTCCATACCGTCGATGTCTTCGGAGCCGAAGTCAAGCATGTCGGTTAAATCGTCGACAGTGGCTACAAAGTGGGTGGTGGGTGGGCTTTGAATTTCTTCATCGTCCGTATCCCACCCTCGCTGACCTTAATCCGGCCAGGGCTCTCCTGATAAAGAGAGAGACTTAAGAAAATTCAGGATGTCGCCAAAAGGCGAGTGCTGAAAGATGTCTGCGACGGTGAACTCCATTATCGGCGCCCAATCGGATTCGATCGGCAGGGGCGCGGGGGGTTCGGAGTTCGGAAAGGAGTCCGGATCCTCGGAGTCACGGATCATGCAGAGTGCGGGGCTAGCGTTCGGCTCGATCGCCTTTGAGATCGCAGCCCCCAAGGTGACGTCCAACCGCTCATCCTCGATTGGCGCAATAGGCTCCGAGTTAGGGGTCGGAACCGATGCGTGTGCGGCCTCCAGGACATTGTCCGGAGGCAGAGCTAGATCATGCCCCTCGAGATAGTGCGGCGCGCTTGGCCGTGGCTCGAACCCGTCGAAGATCAAGTCTCCGCGGATGTCAGCCGTATAGTTTAAGCTTCCAAACCTGACTTGATGGCCAGGGGCGTAGCTTTCAATCTGCTCCAGGTAGCCAAGCGAATTGGCCCGCAGAGCGAAGCCGCCGAAGACGAAGATCTGTCCGGGGAGAAAAGTCTCACCCTGGACCGCATCGTTGTTGATGATCAAAGGAGCCATCGGGCCTAAAGGCGACGACACAGAGGAACTCTCAATGAAAGCACCAATGTCGGTGTCAAAACTGGCGGATCTCGGGTAGGGGGTCCCGAACTATGCTTCTAGGCTGGATGGTAATAGGAGGCAGGGAACACGATGTTTTACCCAGGTTCGGGCCCTCTTGATGGAGGTAAAACCCTACGTCCTGCTTGATTAATATTGATGATATGGGTAGTACAAGAGTAGATCTACCACGAGATCAAGGAGGCTAAACCCTAGAAGCTAGCCTATGGTATGATTGTTGTATATGGAGTTGATGTCCTACGGACTACAACCCTCCGGTTTACATAGACACCGGATAGAGTTAGGGTTACATAGAGTCGGTTACAATGGTAGTAGATCTTGAATATCCGCACCGCCAAGCTTGCCTTCCACGCCAAGGAAAGTCCCATCCGGACACGGGATGAAGTCTTCAATCTTGTATCTTCATAGTCCAGGAGTCCGGCTGAAGGTATAGTCCAGCTACCCGAACACCCCCTAATCCAGGACTCCCTCAACCTTCTTCTTGTAGACGTTGTTGGGCCTCCAAGTGCAGAGGTTTGTAAGACAATAGCAAATTTCCCTCAAGTGGATGACCTAAGGTTTATCGATCTGTAGGAGGCGTAGGATGAAGATGGTCTCTCTCAAGCAACCCTGCAACCAAATAACAAAGAGTCTCTTGTGTCCTCAACACACCCAATACAATGGTAAATTGTATGGGTGCACTAGTTCGGTGAAGATATGGTGATACAAGTGGTATATGGATAGTAGATAATAGTTTTTGTAATCTGAAATTATAAAACAGCAAGGTAACTAATGATAAAAGTGAGTGTAAACAGTATTGCAATGCATTGAAACAAGGCCTAGGGTTCATACTTTCACTAGTGCAAGTTCCCTCAACAATACTAACATAATTGGATCACATAACTACCCTCAACATGCAACAAAGAATCACTCCAAAGTCACTAATAGCGGAGAACAAACGAAGAGATTATGGTAGGGTACGAAACCACCTCAAAGTTATTCTTTCCAATCAATCCGTTGGGCTATTCCTATAAGTGTCACAAACAGCCCTAGAGTCCGTACTAGAATAACCTCTTAAAACACAAATCAACCAAAACACTAATATCACCTAGATACTCCAATGTCACCTCAAGTATCCGTGGGTATGATTATACGATATGCGTCACACAATCTCAGATTCATCTATTCAACCAACACATAGAACCTCAAAGAGTGCCCCAAAGTTTCTACTGGAGAATCACGACGAAGACGTGTGCCAACCCCTATGCATAGGTTCATGGGCGGAACCCGTAAGTTGATCACCAAAACATACATCAAATGAATCACGTGGTATCCCATTGTCACCACAGATACGCACGGCAAGACATACATCAAGTGTTCTCAAATCTTTAAAGACTCAATCTGATAAGAGAACTTCAAAGGGGAATGAGGGAGTCCTGGATTAGGGGGTGTCCGGATGGCCGGACTATACCTTCAGCCGGACTCCTGGACTATGAAGATACAAGATTGAAGACTTCGTCCCGTGTCCGGAAGGGACTTTCCTTGGCGTGGAAGGCAAGCTTGGCGATACGGATATGTAGATCTCCTACCATTGTAACCGACTCTATGTAACCCTAACCCTATCCGGTGTCTATATAAACCGGAGGGTTTTAGTCCGTAGGACAACACAATGATACCATAGGCTTAGCTTCTAGGGTTTAGCCTCTCTTATCTCGTGGTAGATCTACTCTTGTACTACCCATATCATCAATATTAATCAAGCAGGACGTAGGGTTTTACCTCCATCGAGAGGGCCCGAACCTGGGTAAAACTTCGTGTCCCTTGCCTCCTGTTACCATCCGGCCTAGACGCACAGTTTAGGACCCCCTACCCGAGATCCGCTGGTTTTGACACCGACGTTGGTGCTTTCACTGAGAGTTCCTCTGTGTCGTCGCCGTCAGGCTCGATCGCTCCCACGATCATCAATGGCGATGCAGTCCAGGGTGAGACCTTCCTCCCCGGACAGATCTTCGTCTTCGGCGGCTTCGCACTGCAGGCCAATTCACTTGGCCATCTGGAGCAGATCGAAAGCTACGCTCCTGGCCGTTAGGTTAGATTTGGAAGTTTAAAGTACACGGCTGACATCCGCGGGGAGTTGATATTTGACGGATTCAAGCCACTGCCGAGCGCTCCGCACTGTCCCGACTTGCATGATCTAGCTCTGCCGCCGAACAATGCCCTGGAGGCCGCACCCGCATCAGCTTCGACCCTTAACTCGGAGCCAACTGCGTCGATCGAGGATGGGTGGTTGGATGCCGCCTCGAGGGCTGCGATCCCAACAGCGATCGAGCCGAACACCAGCCCTGCACTCCACGAGACTCGTGACTCCAGGGAGCCGGACTCCTCTCCGGACTCCGAACCCTCCGCGCCCCTGCCGACCGAATCCGATTGGGCGCCGATCATGGAGTTTACTGCCGCGGACATCTTTCAGCACTCGCCTTTCGGCGATATTCTGAAGACACTGAAGTCTCTCTCTTTATCAGGAGAGCCCTGGACGGACTACGGTCAGCAAGGTTGGGGTACGGACGATGAAGAAATTCAAAGCCCACCCACCACCCACTTTGTAGCCAATGTCGATGATTTAACCGACATGCTCGACTTCGATTCCGAAGACATCGACGGTATGGACGCCGATGAAGGAGACGATGAAGAACCAGCGCCTATCAGGCCCTGGAAAGCCAGCTCGTCATATGACATATACATGGTGGACACCCCAAAAGAAGGAGATGGCGATGGAACAGCGGAGGATGACCCCTCCAAGAAACAGCCTAAGCGCCGGAGTCAGCGGCGCCGCTCAAAATCCCGCCAAAACTAATACGGTGATTCTAGCACGGGAGATAATAATACTCTAGAAAGTGCCGAAGAAAACCCCCTCTAGCAAGATTTAGCACAGGAGGATGGAGAAACCAGCCCTCATGAGAGAGCGGCAGACAGAGAGGTCGAGGACGATAATTATATGCCTCCCTCTGAAGACGAGGCAAGCCTCGACGACGACGAATTCGTCGTGCCAGAGGATCCCGTCGAGCAAGAGCGTTTTCAACGCAGGCTTATGGCCACGACAAGAAGCCTCAAGAAAAAACAGCAACAGCTTAAAGCTGATCAAGATTTGCTAGACGACAGATGGACTGAAGTCCTTGCGGCCGAAGAGCATAAACTCGAACGCCCCTCCAAGAGCTACCCAAAGCGCATGTTGCTACCCCGATTAGAGGAGGAAGCACTTAAACCTACATCACATGCACTCGATACGGCCGATCGGCCACCTTGTGGCCGCGATAGAGAGGCCTCTCGGCCCTCCACTCAAGCCGCACCTCGTGCCAAGGCACGGGAAAATGCGCCGGACCTGCGAGATATGTTGGAGGACAAGGCAAGGCAAACAAGATCGATCTACGGATCGCGTGGGCGCCCCACGACTCGAGACAGTAACCGTCACGCCGGCCACAAATTCGGCAGGGCCGAACACAGTAGACAAAGCTCATTGGAGCTATGTCGTGATATAGCCCAGTACAAAGGCGCCGCACACCCACTATGCGTCAGATACGAAGTAATGGATCATCAAATACCCGAGGGTTTCAAACCCGTAAACATCGAATCATATGATGGCACAACAGATCCTGCGGTATGGATCGAGGACTATCTCCTTCATATCCACATGGCCCGCGGCAATGATTTCCACGCCATCAAATACCTCCCACTCAAGCTCAAAGGACCAACTCGGCATTGGCTTAACAGCTTGCCAATAGGATCAATCAGTTGTGGGGAGGACCTAGAAGCCGCATTCCTTGACAATTTCCATGGAACTTATGTGCGACCCCCAGATGCCGATGACCTAAGTCATGTAATTCAGCAGCCAGATGAATCGGCCAGGCAATTCTGGACACGGTTCCTAACAAAGAAAAATCAAATAGTCAACTGTACGGACGCTGAGGCCCTAGCAGCCTTCAAGCACAATATCCGCGACGAGTGGCTTGCCCGGCACCTTGGACAGGAGAAGCCGAAATCAATGGCAGCAATCATGACACTCATGACCCGCTTTTGCGCGGGAGAAGACAGCTGGCTTGCTCGTACCAACAATATGACCAAGAACCCTGGTAATTCGGATACCAGGGACAGTAGTGGCAGGTCGCGTCGCAACAAGCAGAAGCGCCGCATTAACGGCAACAATGCTGAGGATACGGCAGTTAATGCTGGATTCAGAGGCTCTAAATCTGGTCAGTGGAAAAAGCCATTCAAAAGGAATCCTAGGGGCCCGTCCAGTTTTGATCGAATGCTCGACCGCTTATGCCAGATACATGGCACCCCCGAAAAGCCGGCCAATCACACCAACAGGGATTGTTGGGTGTTCAAGCAGGCAGGCAAGTTAAATGCCGAAAAAGAAGACAAGGGGCTACATAGCGACGACGACGAGGAGCCCCGGCCGCCGAACAACAGTGGACAGAAAGGTTTTCCCCCACAAGTGCGGACGGTGAACATGATATACGCAACCCACATCCCCAAGAGGGAGCGGAAGCGCGCGTTAAGGGACGTATACGCGATAGAGCCAGTCGCCCCAAAGTTCAACCCGTGGTCCTCCTGCCCGATCACCTTTGATCAAAGGGACCATCCCACTAGCACCCGTCATGGTGGATTCGCCGCATTGGTTCTAGACCCAATTATTGACGGCTTTCACCTCACTAGAGTCCTTATGGACGGCGGCAGTAACCTGAACCTGCTTTACCAGGATATAGTGCGGAAAATGGGCATAGATCCCTCGAGGATTAGGCCCACCAAAACGACCTTTAAAGGCGTAATACCAGGTGTAGAGGCCAACTGTACAGGCTCAGTCACACTTGAAGTGGTCTTTGGATCTCCGAATAATTTCCGAAGCGAGGAGTTAATCTTTGACATAGTCCATTCCGCAGTGGCTATCACGGACTGCTCGGGCGAACCACATTTGCCAAGTTCAATGCGGTACTGCACTACGCATACCTTAAGCTCAAAATGCCAGGCCCTCGAGGAGTAATTACGGTCAATGGAAACACCGAATGCTCCCTCCAAACGGAGGAGCACACGGCGGCCCTTGCAACGGAAGTACAAAGCAGCCTCTCCAGGCAGTTCTCCAGTCCGGCCATTAAACGACCGGACACCGTCAAGCGCGCCCAGAGTAACCTACAACAAGACCGCCTGGCATGATCCGAGCAGGCATAGCAATGCGGCCCCAACCCCAGCCCTCGCAAAAAGGCGACGCCAGTGCTTCGCATACATAACTACGCTCTAGAAATACCATGGGTACAGGGGGAGGGGCGCCATCACGGCACGCCCGAAACATGGCTTAAACCGCACCAGGGGCTGCCGATTTTTTAATTTTCTCTTACTTTCAGGACTCCATTCTTCGGAAGGCCTGTTCGGCAGTTTAATTGCCGCACAAATGATGCAAGAACCAGGGAAGCAGCCGCATTACAGAACTCCCAGGTGGTCTCTATCACGAGCAGTATACCTGTTTCGCATACTATTCTGCAGCTTGCCCCTGGAACGGACATGTTAAATAGTCCAACCTTTTGCTTATCGCATTATCTGTATCATTCTGCTTTGATCGCAGCCGTCTTTAATAAACAATGCATAGCTTTTATCTATTTTTGCATTACTTTTTTTATATATGTTCCTTAACGACATGTTGCACCCGTACACTTTGGTACGGCCGAAATACGCCAGGGGCTTCAGTACCCCTCAACCTGGTGTGAGAAGTCCGAACACTTTAACAAGTGCGGCACCCCGAACTTATAGCATTATATGCATCGGCTCCGAATCATGTCTTGGGTTAATAGTTGGGTTTGCCCGGCTCCTATGTTTTGGTGCCTTACGTTCCGCTATATCGGGTAAGGTAGCACTAGGAGAACCACTGCGATTGTGCCCAGTTGAGCTGGGTCGAGCACCTCAGTGGAGAAAGCTAAATCTGACTGTCATGGTGAAGCGAGAGCTGGTCGCTGTTCGAGAGGTTTTTCGAGTCCCTAAAGACTTATGCCGCTTAGAGCGAGGAGCCGGCTCTGTCCGGCCAAGGCGTGGATAGCGCCCTGAACTCGGTCTTCCGAATACCAAGGGCTTCGCCGAAATTTAAAATTATAGAATTCTATGGCTAAGTGAGAGTGTTCACGCATTATAGTCCGATTGCCTTGTTCGTTGGGCTGAGCGCATCCCTCGAAGGACCCAAACATGGGAAAAAGAGCGCTCAGGTTTATCCCTGAATACCCCAGCACTAGCGGAACGGGGGCAGAAGCCGACGACTCGCCATCTCTCAGAATTGATAAACAGGCGCACAGAAGGTAATATTTTAAATTCAAACAGCATTGCTTAGCGCATATGAACAAGTTTTCAGCACACAGGACAAAATGAGCAAGTTTCACTCAAAAATTACATCCCTAGAACATTCATCCGCCACAAGGCGAGCACCCTTCAGAACATCCTTATAATAATTCTCGGGCTTGCGATGCTCTTTCCCCGGCGGTGGCCCGTCCTTCACAAGCTTCTCAGCATCCAGCTTGCCCCAGTCCACCTTAGCATGGGCAAGGGCCCTACGGGCACCTTCAATGCAGACGGAGCGCTTGAAACTTCGAGCCTTGGACAGGCCTCCACCAGCCGCCGCACCAGCCCGAAATAGCTCCCAGGCAGAGCCTCTCTAGGCCACAGCCGAACTATGAGGCCCTTCATGGCCTGTTCGGCCGCCTTGTGGAGCTCGACCAGTTGCTTCAGCTGGTCGCTCAGGGGCACGGGGTGTCCGGCCTCAGCATACTGAGACCAGAACACCTTCTCTCTCGAGCTGCCCTCCTCGGCTCGATAGAATGCGGCGGCATCGGACACAATCCGAGGAAGATCTGCGAATGCTCCTGGAGAGCTCCGGATTCGGGCAAGTAACAAGTAACTCACGTTTATGTGTTTGCTTTGCATAAAGAATGCCTTACCCGCCGCTATCTTCTTCACCTCATCCAACTCCTGGAGGGTCTTCTGGGATTCGGCCTTGGCAGACTTGGCATTTTCAATAGCCACCGCGAGCTCGGACGCTTGCGTCTTTGAGTCAAGCTCCAAACTCTCATGTTTTCCCATGAGAGCCTGGAGCTCTTGCCGCACCTTGCCAACCTCGGCCTCATACTTCTCCCGCTCGGTGCGCTCCATGGCCACCCTCTTCTCGGCCTCGACCAGTGCTTGCTTAAGGGTCGCCACCTCAGACGTGGCCCCTACAATAGCCATGACAATCCTGTCATTTTTTGCAATTGCACCTTTTTATATATATTTAAACAAGGTATTTCTTACCTTCATTGTCCTCGAGCTGCTTCTTGGCACGCCCTGAAGGAAATATGCCCTAGAGGCAATAATAATTTTATTATTTTATTTCCTTATATCATGATAAATGTTTATTATTCATGCTAGAATTGTATTATCCGGAAACATAATACTTGTGTGAATACATAGACAAACTAAACGTCACTAGTATGCCTCTACTTGACTAGCTCATTAATCAAAGATGGTTATGTTTCCTAACCATAGACATGTGTTGTCATTTGATTAACGGGATCACATTATTAGGAGAATGATGTGATTGACATGACCCATTCCATTAGCTTAGCACCCGATCGTTTAGTATGTTGCTATTGCTTTCTTGATGACTTATACATGTTCCTATAAATATGAGATTATGCAACTCCCGTTTGCCGGAGTAACACTTTGTGTGCTACCAAACATCACAACGTAACTGGGTTATTATAAAGGAGCTTTACAGGTGTCTCCAAAGGTAAATGTTGGGTTGGCGTATTTCGAGATTAGGATTTGTCACTCCGATTGTCGGAGAGGTATCTCTGGGCCCTCTCGGTAATGCACATCACACAAGCCTTGCAAGCATTGCAACTAATGAGTTAGTTGCGAGATGATGTATTACGAAACGAGTAAAGAGACTTGCCGGTAACAAGATTGAACTAGGTATTGAGATACCGACGATCGAATCTCGGGCAAGTAACATACCGATGACAAAGGGAACAACGTATGTTGTTATGCGGTCTGACCGATAAAGATCTTCGTAGAATATGTGGGAGCCAATATGAGCATCCAGGTTCCGCTATTGGTTATTGACCGGAGACATGTCTCGGTCATGTCTACATTGTTCTCGAACCCGTAGGGTCCACACGCTTAAGGTTTCGATGACAGTTATATGAGTTTATGAGTTTTTGATGTACCGAAGTTAGTTCGGAGTCCCGGATGTGATCACGGACATAACGAGGAGTCTTGAAATGGTCGAGACATAAAGATTGATATATTGGATGGCTATATTCGGACACCGGAAGTGTTCCGGGTGATTTCGGAGAAAACCGGAGTGCCGGAGGGTTACCGGAACCCCCCGGGAGAAGTAATGGGCCATATGGGCCTTAGTGGAGAGAGAGAAGGGTAGCCAGGGTGGGCCACGCGCCTCCTCCCCCTGGTCCGAATTGGACTAGGAGAGGGGGGGCGGCGCCCCCCTTTCCTTCTCCCTCCCCACTTCCTTTCCCCCTCCTACTAGGAGTCCTACTCCAACTAGGAGGAGGACACCTCCTTGGCGTGCCAATAGGGCCGGCCGGCCTCCTCCCCTTGCTCCTTTATACGGGGGCAGGGGGCACCCCTAGACACACAAGTTGATCCTCGTGATCGTTTTCTTAACCATGTGCGGTGCCCCCTTCCACCATATTCCTCGATAATATTGTAGTGGCGCTTAGGCGAAGCCCTGCGATAGTTGAACATCTAGATCGTCACCATGCCGTCGTGCTGACGGAACTCTTCCCCGATACTTTGCTGGATCGGAGTCCGGGGATCGTCATCGAGCTGAACGTGTGCTAGAACTCGGAGGTGCCGTAGTTTCGGTGCTTGATCGATCAGGCCATGAAGACGTACGACTACATCAACCGCGTTGTCATAACGCTTCCGCTGTCGGTATACAAGGGTACGTAGATCACACTCTCCCCCCTCGTTGCTATGCATCACCATGATCTTGTGTGTGTGTAGGAATTTTGTTGAAATTACTACGTTCCCCAACACGCCCGAGCTCTTGCTCGGACCGCTCAAGGTTCTGCTTTAGCGTGTCCACTTCCGCAGTCAGTGCGGCGGACGCCAGCAGGGAAGCCTGCACACGCATATTGACTCCTTTTTGTTAGACTGCTGCGGATTTTATTTGATCCTCTATTCGGCTTTTCTTCCCGAACGCCAAACAGAGCATCACGGGCTACTGTCTATGCGGTAATATTATTTACACATTCTTTACTTACCTCAAAGCCTGTCAAAAGGCTAGTACAAGCTTCAGTCAGTCCGCTCTTGGCGGACTGAACCTTCTGGACCACCGCACTCATAATGGTGCGGTGCTCCTCGTCGATGGAGGCGCCCTTGAGCGCCTCCAACAGATTGTCCGGCGCCTCCGGTTGGACAGGGGTCACCGGCACGGAGGCCTGCTCCTCTTGGAAGAAGGTTGCCCGCCAGACTCCGGAACCTTTGAAGGTTCCGGAGCGGTGTCCGGCCTAGAGACAGACTTGGAGCCCTGGGAGATTTTATCCCCTTCACCCCTGGAGTCTGGGAGGTCGCCTTGCGGCGCCTCCAGGACCACCTCCTCCTGGTCTGGAACCTGTTGGGACAACACTTCGACGTCGTCCGTAGGGCGGGGGAGGAAGCCGTCGGAAGCGAATTCACGTCCGACGAGTCCAGTGAACCGCTCGACGACGTGTCGAGCCGGTCCTTTGGTGGGCTGCATTTTCATATTCGACATAAGGGGAAGCTGTGCGATAAAGGAATACTATGAATTACTCTGGTATCTGGATACTTACGATTTCGCCAGGGGCTTGGCCCTGTGTGGCCACTCCTCTTCGCCGTCGTCGGCGTCGGTGGAGTAGTCCGGAGGAAGGGTTTTCCCCTTCTTGGACCCTTCGGCCTCCCCAGTTGGGGCGGCCTTCCTTTTCTTCCCTTCCCCCGCTGGAGGGGGAGAGGTCTCTTCTTCCTCCTCCTCGTCTTCATGGGAGGAGTGCGTCTTGGAGCCGTCGGATGATGGATCCGACGCCTCCTGGCGCCGGGCACTCTTTCGAGTCCCCGTGGCCTTCTTCTTGGCCTTCTTCTCCGGCACCACATAGGGTGCCGGAACCATCATCTTCGCCAAGCGGGCATCAGCTGGGTCTTCGGGCAAAGGAGCCGAACAGTTGATTTGTCCGGATGTCTCCTACCAATCCTGTTAAAGGCAAGGGAGCTTAGATCCCGCATGGAGTCAAACTATGAAAAATTGATACCCTGTAGAAGGTAAAAATAGCTTACCGCACGAGCGTGACGCTGCGTGCTGAATCCGCGATCCTCGGTAGCGGATGCGGGGGCCTCGGCGCCTTTGAAAAGCACCTTCCAGGCATCTTCGTACATCGTGTCGAAGAGCCTACTCAGAGTTCGGTGCCGCGCCGGGTCGAACTCCCACAGGTTGAAAGCCCGTTGTTGACACGGGAGGATCCGGTGGATGAGCATGACCTGAACTACGTTGACAAGCTTGAGCTGCTTGTCCACCAGGGTTTGGACGCATGTTTGGAGTCCGGTCAGCTCTCCTTTTTTACCCCATGACAGGCCCGTCTCCTTCCAGGACGTGAGCCGCGTTGGGGGTCCGGATCGGAACCCGGGGGCTGCGACCCACTTAGGGTCGCGCGGCTCGATGATGTAAAATCACCATGATTGCCACCCCTTCAGGGTCTCCACAAAGGAGCCCTCGAGCCATAAGATGTTGGGCATCTTGCCCACCATGGCGCCTCCGCACTCCGCATGGTTGCCGCGCACCACCTTCGGCTTGACATTAAAAGTCTTGAGCCATAGGCCGAAATGGGGGCAGATGCGGAGGAAGGCCTCGCACACGACTATAAACACCGAGATGCTAAGGACAAAGTTCGGGGCCAGATCGTGGAAATCCAGGCCATAATAGAGCATGAGCCCCCGGACAAATGGGTGGAGAGGGAAACCCAGTCTGCGGAGGAAATGGGGGAGGAACACCACCCTCTCATGGGGCCTGGGGGGTAGGGATGAGCTGCCCCCCTTCAGGAAGCCGGTGCGCGATGTCATTGGACAAGTATCCGGCCTTCCTTAGTCTCTTGATGTGTCCCTCCGTAACGGAGGAGACCATCCACTTGCCTCCCGCTCCGGACATGACTGGAGAAGGTTGAGGTGGGGAGTGAGGACTTGGGCGCTGGAGCTCGAGTGCGTGAAAATGGATAGGCAAAGGAGGAAGAAGGCGTAGGTGAAAAGGTGGATCCTTGTCCCCTTATATGGGTGGACGCAACTACGTGTCCCCACCAGCCTGGTAAAACTCGCTTATCTCCAAGCGCCGTAATCAATGGCACGGTTGGGTTACCCACGCCCGTATTGATGAGAATCCCGGAATAAGGGGACACGATATCTGCTTTAACAAGACGTGCCAAGGAAACCGCCTCGCATAACAGGCTGAGATGGGACAGTAAAACGATTCAAATAATGAGTTAGTTGCGAGATTAGGATTTGTCACTCCGATTGTCGGAGAGGTATCTCTGGGACCTCTCGGTAATGCACATCACACAAGCCTTGCAAGCATTGCAACTAATGAGTTAGTTGCGAGATGATGTATTATGAAACAAGTAAAGAGACTTGCCGGTAACGAGATTGAACTAGGTATTGAGATACCGATGATCGAATCTCGGGCAAGTAACATACCGATGACAAAGGGAACAACGTATGTGTTATGCAGTCTGACCGATAAAGATCTTCGTAGAATATGTGGGAGCCAATATGAGCATCCAGGTTCCGCTATTGGTTATTGACCGGAGACATGTCTCGCTCATGTCTACATTGTTCTCGAACCCGTAGGGTCCGCACACTTAAGGTTTTGATGACAGCTATATGAGTTTATGAGTTTTTGATGTACCGAAGTTAGTTAGGAGTCCCGGATGTGATCACGGACATAACAAGGAGTCTCTAAATGGTCGAGACATAAAGATTGATATATTGGATGGCTATATTCGGACACCGGAAGTGTTCCGGGTGATTTCGGAGAAAACCGGAGTGTCGGAGGGTTACCGGAACCCCCCGGGAGAAGTAATGGGCCATATGGGCCTTAGTGGAGAGAGAAAAGGGCAGCCAGGGTGGGCCACACGCCTCCTCCCCCCTGGTCCGAATTGGACTAGGAGAGGGGGGGCGGCGCCCCCCTTTCCTTCTCCCTCCCCACTTCCTTTCCCCCTCCTAGTAGGAGTCCTACTCCTACTAGGAGGAGGACTCCTCCTTGGCGCGCCAATAGGGCCAGCCGGCATCCTCCCCTTGCTCCTTTATATACGGGGGCAGGGGGCACCCCTAGACACACAAGTTGATCCTCGTGATTGTTTTCTTAACCGTGTGCCCCCTTCCACCATATTCCTCGATAATATTGTAGTGGTGCTTAGGCGAAGCCCTGCAACAGTTGAACATCAAGATCATCACCACACCGTCGTGCTGACGGAACTCTTCCCCGACACTTTGCTGGATTGGAGTCCGGGGATTGTCGTCGAGCTGAACATGTGCTAGAACTCGGAGGTGTCGTAGTTTCGGTGCTTGATTGATCGGGCCATGAAGACGTACGACTACATCAACCGCCTTGTCATAACGCTTCCGCTGTCGGTCTACAAGGGTACATAGATCACACCGTCCCCTCTCGTTGCTATGCATCACCATGATCTTGTGTGTGCATAGGAATTTTTTTGAAACTACTACATTCCCCAATAGTGGTATCAGAGCCAGGTTTTATGTATTGATGTTATATGCACGAGTATAACACAAGTGAGTTGTGGGCGATATAAGTCACACTGCTTACCAGCATGTCATACTTTGGTTCGGCGGTATTGTTGGACGAAGCGGCCCGGACCGACGTTACGCGTACGCTTATGCGAGACCGGTTCTCCCGACATGCTTTGCACAAAGGTGGCTAGCGGGTGTCAGTTTCTCCAACTTTAGTTGAACCGAGTGTGGCTGCGCCCGGTCCTTGCGAAGGTTAAAACAACACCAACTTGACAAACTATCGTTGTGGTTTTGATGCGTAGGTAAGATTGGTTCTTGCTTAAGCCCGTAGCAGCCACGTAAAACTTGCAACAACAAAGTAGAGTACGTCTAACTTGTTTTTGCAGGGCATGTTGTGATGTGATATGGTCAAGACATGATGCTAAATTTTATTGTATGAGATGATCATGTTTTGTAACCAAGTTATCGGCAACTGGCAGGAGCCATATGGTTGTCGCTTTATTGTATGCAATGCAATTGCGCTGTAATGCTTTACTTTATCACTAAGCGGTAGCGATAGTCGTGGAAGCATAAGATTGGCGAGACGACAACGATGCTATGATGGTGATCAAGGTGTCGCGCCGGTGACGATGGTGATCATGACGGTGCTCCGAAGATGGAGATCACAAGCACAAGATGATGATGGCCATATCATATCACTTATATTGATTGCATGTGATGTTTATCTTTTATGCATCTTATCTTGCTTTGTTTGACGGTAGCATTTTAAGATGATCTCTCACTAATTATCAAGAAGTGTTCTCCCTGAGTATGCACCGTTGCGAAAGTTCTTCGTGCTGAGACACCACGTGATGATCGGGTGTGATAGGCTCTACGTTCAAATACAACGGGTGCAAAACAGTTGCACATGCGGAATACTCAGGTTATACTTGACGAGCCAAGCATATACAGATATGGCCTCAAAACACGGAGACCGAAAGGTCGAGCGTGAATCATATAGTAGATATGATCAACATAGTGATGTTCACCAATGAAACTACTCCATCTCACGTGATGATCGGACATGGTTTAGTTGATTTGGATCACGTAATCACTTAGAGGATTAGAGGGATGTCTATCTAAGTGGGAGTTCTTTAGTAATATGATTAATTGAACCTAAATTTATCATGAACTTAGTACCTGATAGTATCTTGCTTGTTTATGTTTGATTGTAGATAGATGGCCCGTGCTGTTGTTCCGTTGAATTTTAATGAGTTCCTTGAGAAAGCAAAGTTGAAAGATGATGGTAGCAATTACACGGACTGGGTCCGTAACTTGAGGATTATCCTCATTGCTGCACAGAAGAATTACGTCCTGGAAGCACCGCTGGGTGCCAGGCCTGCTGCTGGAGCAACACCAGATGTTATGAACGTCTGGCAGAGCAAAGCTGATGACTACTCGATAGTTTAGTGTGCCATGCTTTACGGCTTATAATCGGGACTTCAACAACGTTTTGAACGTCATGGAGCATATGAGATGTTCCAGGAGTTGAAGTTAATATTTCAAGCAAATGCCCGGATTGAGAGATATGAAGTCTCCAATAAGTTCTATAGCTGCAAGATGGAGGAGAACAGTTCTGTCAGTGAGCATATACTCAAAATGTCTGGGTATAATAATCACTTGATTCAATTGGGAGTTAATCTTCCAGATGATTGTGTCATGGACAGAATTCTCCAGTCACTGCCACCTAGCTACAAGAGCTTCATGATGAACTATAATATGCAAGGGATGAATAAGACTATTCCCGAGCTCTTCGCAATGCTGAAAGCTGCGGAGGTAGAAATCAAGAAGGAGCATCAAGTGTTGATGGTCAACAAGACCACTAGTTTCAAGAAAAAGGGCAAAGGGAGGAAGAAGGGGAACTTCAAAAAGAACAGCAAGCAAGTTGCTACTCAAGAGAAGAAACCCAAACCTGTACCTAAGCCTGAAACTGAGTGCTTCTACTGCAAGCAGACTGGTCACTGGAAGCGGAACTGCCCCAAGTATTTGGCGGATAAGAAGGATGGCAAGGTGAACAAAGGTATATGTGATATACATGTTATTGATGTGTACCTTACTAATGCTCGCAGTAGCACCTGGGTATTTGATACTGGTTCTGTTGCTAACATTTGCAACTCGAAACAGGGACTACGGATTAAGTTAAGATTGGCTAAGGACAAGGTGACGGTGCGCGTGGGAAATGGTTCCAAAGTCGATGTGATCGCGGTCGGCATGCTACCTCTACATCTACCTTCGGGATTAGTATTAGACCTAAATAATTGTTATTTGGTGCCAACGTTAAGCATGAACATTATATCTGGATCTTGTTTGATGCGAGACGGTTATTCATTTAAATCAGAGAATAATGGTTATTCTATTTATATGAGTAATATCTTTTATGGTCATGCACCCTAAAAGAGTGGTCTATTCTTATTAAATCTCGATAGTAGTGACACACATATTCATAATGTTGAAGCCAAAAGATGCAGAGTTGATAATGATAGTGCAACTTATTTGTGGCACTGCCGTTTGGGTCATATCGGTGTAAAGCGCATGAAGAAACTCCATACTAATGGACTTTTGGAACCACTTGATTATGAATCGCTTGGTACTTGCGAACCGTGCCTTATGGGTAAGATGACAAAAACACCGTTCTCCGGTAATATGGAGAGAGCAACAGATTTGTTGGAAATCATACATACAGATGTATGTGGTCCGATGAATGTTGAGGCTCGTGGCGGATATCGTTATTTTCTCACCTTCACAGATGACTTAAGCAGATATGGGTATATCTACTTAATGAAACATAAGTCTGAAATGTTTGAAAAGTTCAAAGAATTTCAGAGTGAAGTTGAAAATCATCATAACAAGAAAATAAAATTCCTACGATCTGATCATGGAGGAGAATATTTGAGTTACGAGTTTGGTGTACATTTGAAACAATGCAGAATAGTTTCGCAACTCACGCCACACGGAACACCACAGTGTAATGGTGTGTCCGAATGTCGTAATCGTACGTTACTTGATATGGTGCGATCTATGATGTCTCTTACTAATTTACCGCTATCGTTTTGGGGTTATGCTCTAGAGACGGCCGCATTCACGTTAAATAGGGCACCATCAAAATCCGTTGAGACGATGCCTTATGAACTGTGGTTTGGCAAGAAACCAAAGTTGTCATTTCTGAAAGTTTGGGGTTGCGATGCTTATGTGAAAAAGCTTCAACCTGATAAGCTCGAACCCAAATCGGAGAAATGTGTCTTCATAGGATATCCAAAGGAAACTATTGGATATACCTTCTATCACAGATCCAAAGGCACGACTTTTGTTGCTAAATTCAGAAACTTTCTAGAGAAGGAGTTTCTCTCGAAAGAAGTGAGTGGCAGGAAAGTAGAACTTGATGAGGTAACTGTACCTGCTCCCTTATTGGAAAGTAGTACATCAAAGAAACCAGTTTCTGTGACACCTACACCAATTAGTGAGGAAGCTAATGATGATGATCATGAAACTTCAGAACAAGATACTACTGAACCTCGTAGATCAACCAGAGTAAGATCCGCACCAGAGTGGTACGGTAATCCTGTTCTGGAAGTCATGCTACTAGATCATGATGAACCTACGAACTATGGAGAAGCGATGATGAGCCCAGATTCCGCAAAATGGCTTGAAGCCATGAAATCTGAGATGGGATCCATGTATGAGAACAAAGTATGGACTTTGGTTGACTTGCCCAATTATCGGCAAGCAATTGAGAATAAATGGATCTTCAAGAAAAAGACTGACGCTGACGGTAATGTTACTGTTTACAAAGCTTGACTTGTCGCAAAAGGTTTTCGACAAGTTCAAGGGATTGACTACGATGAGACCTTCTCACCCGTAGCGATGCTTAAGTCTGTCCGAATCATGTTAGCAATTGCCGCATTTTATGATTATGAAATTTGGCAGATGGATGTCAAAACTGCATTCCTGAATGGATTTCTGGAAGAAGAGTTGTATATGATGCAGCCGGAAGGTTTTGTCGATCCAAAGGGAGCTAACAAAGTGTGCAAGCTCCAGCGATCCATTTATGGACTGGTGCAAGCCTCTCGGAGTTGGAATAAATGCTTTGATAGTGTGATCAAAGCATTTGGTTTTGTACATACTTTTGGAGAAGCCTGTATTTACAAGAAAGTGAGTGGGAGCTTTGTAGCATTTCTGATATTATATGTAGATGTCATATTACTAATCAGAAATGATATAGAATTTCTGGATAGCATAAAGGGACATATCAAGACGCTTAATTGGACTTTCACAAAGCACATACCTTGACAAAGTTTTGAAAAAGTTCAAAATGGATCAAGCAAAGAAAGGATTCTTGCCTGTGTTACAAGGTGTGAAATTGAGTAAGACTCAATGCCCGACCAATACAGAAGATAGAGAAAAAAATGAAACATGTTCCCTATGCTTCAGCGATAGGCTCTATCATGTATGCAATGCTGTGTACCAGACCTGATGTGTGTCTTGCTATAAGTCTAGCAGGGAGGTACCAAGGTAATCCAGGAGTGGATCACTAGACAACGGTCAAGAACATCCTGAAATACCTGAAAAGGACTAAGGATATGTTTCTCATATATGGAGGTGACAAAGAGCTCATCGTAAATGGTTACGTTGATGCAAGCTTTGACACTGATCCGGACGATTCTAAATCGCAAACCGGATATGTGTTTACATTAAACGGTGGAGCTGTCAGTTGGTGCAGTTCTAAACAAAGCGTTGTGGCGGGATCTACATGTGAAGCGGAGTACATAGCTGCTTCGGAAGCAGCAAACGAAGGAGTCTGGATGAAGGAGTTCATATCCGATCTAGGTGTCATACCTAGTGCATCGGGTCCAATGAAAATCTTTTGAGACAATACTGGTGCAATTGCCTTGGCAAAGGAATCCAGATTTCACAAGAGAACCAAGCACATCAAGAGACGCTTCAATTCCATTCGGGATCTAGTCCAGGTGGGAGACATAGAGATTTGCAAGATACATACGGATCTGAATGTTGCAGACCCATTGACTAAGCCTCTTCCACGAGCAATACATGATCAGCACCAAAGCTCCATGGGTGTTAGAATCATTACTGTGTAATCTAGATTATTGACTCTAGTGCAAGTGGGAGACTGAAGGAAATATGCCCTAGAGGCAATAATAATGTTATTATTTTATTTCCTTATATCATGATAAATGTTTATTATTCATGCTAGAATTGTATTATCCGGAAACATAATACTTGTGTGAATACATAGACAAACTAAACGTCACTAGTATGCCTCTACTTGACTAGCTCATTAATCAAAGATGGTTATGTTTCCTAACCATAGACATGTGTTGTCATTTGATTAACGGGATCACATTATTAGGAGAATGATGTGATTGACATGACCCATTCCATTAGCTTAGCACCCGATCGTTTAGTATGTTGCTATTGCTTTCTTCATGACTTATACATGTTCCTATAAATATGAGATTGTGCAACTCCCGTTTGCCGGAGTAACACTTTGTGTGCTACCAAACATCACAACGTAACTGGGTGATTATAAAGGAGCTTTACAGGTGTCTCCAAAGGTAAATGTTGGGTTGGCGTATTTCGAGATTAGGATTTGTCACTCCGATTGTCGGAGAGGTATCTCTGGGCCCTCTCGGTAATGCACATCACACAAGCCTTGCAAGCATTGCAACTAATGAGTTAGTTGCGAGATGATGTATTACGAAACGAGTAAAGAGACTTGTCGGTAACAAGATTGAACTAGGTATTGAGATACCGACGATTGAATCTTGGGCAAGTAACATACCGATGACAAAGGGAACAACGTATGTTGTTATGCGGTCTGACCGATAAAGATCTTCGTAGAATATGTGGGAGCCAATATGAGCATCCAGGTTCCGCTATTGGTTATTGACCGGAGACATGTCTCGGTCATGTCTACATTGTTCTCGAACCCGTAGGGTCCACACGCTTAAGGTTTCGATGACAGTTATATGAGTTTATGAGTTTTTGATGTACCGAAGTTAGTTCGGAGTCCCGGATGTGATCACGGACATAACGAGGAGTCTTGAAATGGTCGAGACATAAAGATTGATATATTGGATGGCTATATTCGGACACCGGAAGTGTTCCGGGTGATTTCGGAGAAAACCGGAGTGCCGGAGGGTTACCGGAACCCCCCGGGAGAAGTAATGGGCCATATGGGCCTTAGTGGAGAGAGAGAAGGGCAGCCAGGGTGGGCCGCGCGCCTCCTCCCCCTGGTCCGAATTGGACTAGGAGAGGGGGGCGGAGCCCCCCTTTCCTTCTCCCTCCCCACTTCCTTTCCCCCTCCTAGTAGGAGTCCTACTCCTACTAGGAGGAGGACTCCTCCTTGGCATGCCAATAGGGCCGGCCGGCCTCCTCCCCTTGCTCCTTTATATACGGGGGCAGGGGGCACCCCTAGACACACAAGTTGATCCTCGTGATCGTTTTCTTAACCATGTGCAGTGCCCCCTTCCACCATATTCCTCGATAATATTGTAGTGGTGCTTAGGCGAAGCCCTGCGATAGTTGAACATCTAGATCGTCACCACGCCGTCGTGCTGACGGAACTCTTCCCCGATACTTTGCTGGATCGGAGTCCGGGGATCATCATCGAGCTGAACGTGTGCTAGAACTCGGAGGTGCCGTAGTTTAGGTGCTTGATCGATCAGGCCATGAAGACGTACGACTACATCAACCGCGTTGTCATAACGCTTCCGCTGTCGGTCTACAAGGGTACGTAGATCACACTCTCCCCTCTCGTTGCTATGCATCACCATGATCTTGTGTGTGCGTAGGAATTTTTTTGAAATTACTACGTTCCCCAACACGCCCGAGCTCTTGCTCGGACCGCTCGAGGTTCTGCTTTAGCGTGTCCACTTCCGCAGTCAGTGCGGCGGACGCCAGCAGGGAAGCCTGCACACGCATATTGACTCCTTTTTGTTAGACTGCTGCGGATTTTATTTGATCCTCTATTCGGCTTTTCTTCCCGAACGCCAAACAGAGCATCACGGGCTACTGTCTATGCGGTAATATTATTTACACATTCTTTACTTACCTCAAAGCCTGTCAAAAGGCTAGTACAAGCTTCAGTCAGTCCGCTCTTGGCGGACTGAACCTTCTGGACCACCGCACTCATAATGGTGCGGTGCTCCTTGTCGATGGAGGCGCCCTTGAGTGCCTCCAACAGATTGTCCGACGCCTCCGGTTGGACAGGGGTCACCGGCACGGAGGCCTGCTCCTCTTGGAAGAAGGTCGCCCACCGGAATCCGGAACCTTTGAAGGTTCCGGAGCGGTGCCCGGCCTAGAGCCAGACTTGGAGCCCTGGGAGATTTTATCCCCTTCACCCCTGGAGTCTGGGAGGTCGCCTTGCGGTGCCTCCAGGACCACCTCCTCCTGGTCTGGAACCTATTGGGACAACACTTCGGCGTCGTCCGTAGGGCGGGGGAGGAAGCCGTCGGAAGCGAATTCACGTCCGACGAGTCCAGTGAACCACTCGACGACGTGTCGAGCCGGTCCCTTTGGTGGGCTGCATTTTCATATTCAACATAAGGGGAAGCTGTGCGATAAAGGAATACTATGAATTACTCTGGTATCTGGATACTTACGATTTCGCCAGGGGCTTGGCCCTGTGTGGCCACTCCTCTTCGCCGTCGTCGGCGTCGGTGGAGTAGTCCGGAGGAAGGGTTTTCCCCTTCTTGGACCCTTCGGCCTCCCCAGTTGGGGCGGCCTTCCTTTTCTTCCCTTCCCCCGCTGGAGGGGGAGAGGTCTCTTCTTCCTCCTCCTCGTCTTCATGGGAGGAGTGCGTCTTGGAGTCATCGGATGTTGGATCCGACGCCTCCTGGCGCCGGGCACTCTTTCGAGTCCCCGTGGCCTTCTTCTTGGCCTTCTTCTCCAGCACCACATAGGGTGCCAGAACCAGCATCTTCGCCAAGCGGGCATCAGCTGGGTCTTCGGGCAAAGGAGCCGAACAGTTGATTTGTCCGGACGTCTCCTACCAATCCTGTTAAAGGCAAGGGAGCTTAGATCCCGCATGGAGTCAAACTATGAAAAATTGATACCCTATAGAAGGTAAAAATAGCTTACCGCACGAGCGTGACGCTGCGTGCTGAATCCGCGATCCTCGGTAGCGGATGCGGGGGCCTCGGCGCCTTTGAAAAGCACCTTCCAGGCATCTTCGTACATCGTGTCGAAGAGCCTACTCAGAGTTCGGTGCCGCGCCGGGTCGAACTCCCACAGGTTGAAAGCCCGCTGTTGACACGGGAGGATCCGGTGGATGAGCATGACCTGAACTACGTTGACAAGCTTGAGCTGCTTGTCCACCAGGGTTTGGACGCATGTTTGGAGTCCGGTCAGCTCTCCTTTTTTACCCCATGACAGGCCCGTCTCCTTCCAGGACGTGAGCCGCGTTGGGGGTCCGGATCGGAACCAGGGGGCTGCAACCCACCTAGGGTCGCGCGGCTCGGTGATGTAAAATCACCATGATTGCCACCCCTTCAGGGTCTCCACAAAGGAGCCCTCGAGCCATAAGATGTTGGGCATCTTGCCCACCATGGCGCCTCCGCACTCCGCATGGTTGCCGCGCACCACCTTCGGCTTGACATTATAAGTCTTGAGCCATAGGCTAAAATGGGGGCGGATGCGGAGGAAGGCCTCGCACACGACTATAAACACCGAGATGCTGAGGACAAAGTTCGGGGCCAGATGGTGGAAATCCAGGCCATAATAGAGCATGAGCCCCCGGACAAATGGGTGGAGAGGGAAACCCAGTCTGCGGAGGAAATGGGGGAGGAACACCACCCTCTCATGGGGCCTGGGGGTAGGGATGAGCTGCCCCCCTTCGGGAAGCCGGTGCGCGATGTCGTTGGACAAGTATCTGGCCTTCCTTAGTCTCTTGATGTGTCCCTCCGTAACGGAGGAGACCATCCACTTGCCTCCCGCTCCGGACATGACTGGAGAAGGTTGAGGTGGGGAGTGAGGACTTGGGCGCTGGAGCTCGAGTGCGCGAAAATGGATAGGCAAAGGAGGAAGAAGGCGTAGGTGAAAAGGTGGATCCTTATCCCCTTATATGGGTGGACGCAACTACGTGTCCCCACCAGCCTGGTAAAACTCGCTTATCTCCAAGCGCCGTAATCAATGGCACGGTTGGGTTACCCACGCCCGTATTGATGAGAATCCCGGAATAAGGGGACACGATATCTGCTTTAACAAGACGTGCCAAGGAAACCGCCTCGCATAACAGGCTGAGATGGGACAGTAAAACGATTCAAATAAAGGCTTGGCTGTGGTGTGATGTCACACTATGGAATACGTCAGCAGATTAGATTTGTGTAAATATTATTCTCTCTATGGCAATATGTGGAAACTTATTTTGCAGAGCCGGACACTATCTTTGTGTTCAAAATATTCTATGAAGTACTTGGAGGAGGAACCCGCCTTGCAATGCCGAAGACAATCTGCGCGCCGGACTCGTCGTCATTGAAGCTTGGTTCAGGGGCTACTGAGGGAGTCCTGGATTAGGGGGTGTCCGGATGGCCGGACTATACCTTCAGCCGGACTCCTGGACTATGAAGATACAAGATTGAAGACTTCGTCCCGTGTCTAGAAGGGACTTTCCTTGGCGTGGAAGGCAAGCTTGGCAATACGGATATGTAGATCTCCTACCATTGTAACCGACTCTATGTAACCCTAACCCTATCCGGTATCTATATAAAACCTGAGGGTTTTAGTCCGTAGGACAACACAATGATACCATAGGCTTGCTTCTAGGGTTTAGCCTCTCTGATCTCGTGGTAGATCTACTCTTGTACTACCCATATCATCAATATTAATCAAGCAGGACGTAGGGTTTTACCTCCATCGAGAGGGCCCAAACCTGGGTAAAACTTCATGTCCCTTGCCTCCTGTTACCAACCGGCCTAGACGCATAGTTCGGGACCCCCTACCCGAGATCCGCCGGTTTTGACACCGACAGGGAAACTCAATTCATTACAAGAGAGTAGAGGGGAAGGAGAAACATAAGATCCAACTATAATAGCAAAGCTCGCGATACATCAAGATCGTATCATCTCAAGAACGCGAGAGAGAGAGAGAGAGAGAGAACACATAGCTACTAGTACATACCCTCAGCCCCGAGGGAGAACTACTCCCTCCTCGTCATGGAGAGCACCGGGATGATGAAGATGGCCACCGGAGAGGGGTTGCCCCCTTCGGTAGGGTTCCAGAACGGGTCTAGATTGGTTTTCGGTGGCTACAGAGGCTTATGGCGGCGGAACTCCCGATCTATTGTGCTCCCGGATGTTTTTAGGGTATATGGAGATATATAGGCGGAAGAAGTACGTTAGGGGGGCCACGAGGGGCCCACGAGGGTGGAGGGTGCACCCAGGGGGGTGGGCGCGCCCCCCTACCTCGTGGCCTCCTCGAAGCTTCCCTTACGTAGACTCCAAGTCTTCCGGGCTTCTTCTGATCCAAAAATAAGTTCTGTGAAGTTTCAGGTCATTTGGAGTCCGTTTGATTTTCCTTTTCTTCGAAACCCTAAAATAGGCAAAAAAAAAACAGAAACTGGCACTGGGCTCTGGGTTAATAGGCTAGTCCCCAAAAATGATATAAAAGTGTATAATAAAGCCCATAAACATCCAAAGTTGATAATATAATAGCATGGAACAATAAAAAATTATAGATACGTTGGAGACGTATCACAGCCTGCTGACAGGTTTTGAGGTAAACGACGTAAAAAGAGAAAGTCCCAATATAGATAGTGTATCCCCTAAGACACCGTCGGTGTTCGGAAAGAAAAACCGGACAGAGGATCGAGTAATTTTCGCAGGAAACTAACTAAATATGTCTTATGAACACAGGCGTCGCTGTTGGCCGCCACCTCTCATGCCGCTAAGGTCTCCAGACTAAAGCAGAGTCTAGACCGGGCCGAAGAAGAGCTCTGCCTTGCGAAAAGGCAGCTGGAGGATAAGCAAGGTGTGTGGATACTTGCTATATGTTGGGAAAGAATAAATGATGTATATTGATTATAGTGTCGTGATATTTGTAGAGCGGCGACTGAGATTGAAACCCTCAAGAAAGCGTTGGCCGAGGCCGAGGAGAGGGCGGCGAAGGAACGAGCTGTCCGGAAAAAGCATGAGGCCAGGGTTAGGGAGGTCTAGCAAGAGCTTCAAGATGCTTTAAAGAAATATGAGTCCTTGAAGCGTCAGCATGCGGACCAAGAATCCGAACTTGGGAAGGCTCGCCAAAGCACACAAGAGGCCCGAGCCGAGGCCCAAGGCGCCCTCCAGGAAATCTAGGAGGCCAAAAAGATCGCGGCGGGTAAGGCTTTTATTATGAAAAGCAAGTATGTGAAGAAGAGGTATCTCCTACTGACCCGTATTTGGAGTTCTCGAGGGGCGTTTGCGGATCTGCCGCGTAGCGTTTCTGACGCTGCTGAGTTCCTCCGAGCCGGAGAGGGGAGCTCGACGGAGAAGCTATTCTGGTCGCAATACCTTGCGCCAGAACATCCAGTATCCTTGAGCGACCAACTAAAACAGCTGGTCGAACTGCATAGGGTGGCCGAACTGGCCATGAAGGACTTGATAGTTCGGCTATGGCCAGTCGAAGTTATCCCCAGCAGCTACTTCGATCTCGTGAAGCGGCTAATCGATGCCTGCCCTTGGCTTGACGCCATCAAGCGGTCGGTTTGTATCGAAGGTGCGCGGATGGCCTTCGCCCGTGTCAAGATGCAGTGGGCGAAGATGAATGCTGCCACAGTCGCGACCAAAGGACCGCCCGCAGGCAAGGAGTACTGCACACCCGAGTGATATTTTAGCGAAGTCCTTGAGGGATCCCACATTGTGGCGGAAGAGTGTACGAAGGATGTAATCTTTGAATGAATATCGTTATATTGTCTCGCCCTGTATTATAAAAATAATTTCGGCTATGTAATATAATGTTTGTTTAATATTTTACCTCCAGTGCGGCCGTGTTTATGAAAAATTGAGAGTTGGCCAGTCGTCGGCTTCAGCCCCCACGTAGGTAGTACGGCGGTGTTCGGGGTGGAATCTAAACACTCTTGATCCAATTTGTTTGGTCCTTAAAGGAGGTGTTTAGCACAACGAACCAGGAAATCGGACTATGTTGCTTTAGCACCCTCACTTAGCCATAGGAGTTCTACAATGAAAATTTTAGGCGCAGCCCCTAGTATCCGAACTAGGGTACTGTAATCACCTGATCGGGTAAAAAGGCCGATTCATTGCATAATGCGGAAAAATCGCTAAAGATTTGAACCCTCCGAAGAGCTGACCGGCTCTCACCGCATCATGACAGTTAGTTTTCGGCTTTCTATACCGAGGTGCTCATCTGGATAAACCAGGACACAATCGCAGTAGTTCTCCCTTTACTACCCTAGCCTATATAGCGGTACGTAAGGTAGTAAGCACAGGAGATGGGCAACCCAACTATTGACCAAAGACATGATTCGGAACCAATGCATATAATGCTAAATTCGGGGTGTCGAACTATGTTGTAAAAAGTGTTCGGACTTTGTTGTCGTATTATGGGTCACAATGAAGCCCCTGGCAGATAAAAGCTGTTGGGGAACGCAGTAATTTCAAAAAAAATCCTACGCACATGCAAGATCATGGTGATGCATAGCAACGAGAGGGGAGAGTGTTGTCCACGTACCCTCATAGACCGTAAGCGGAAGCGTTATGACAACACGGTTGATGTAGTTGTACGTCTTCACGATCGACCGATCCCAGCACCGAAGGTACGGCACCTTCGTGATCTGCACATGTTCGGCTCGGTGACGTCCCACGAACTCACAATCCAGTAGAGCTTTGAGGGAGAGCTTTGTCAGCATGACGACGTGATGATGGGGATGATGTTGCTACCGGTACAGGGCTTCAGCTAAGTACTGCTACGATATGATCGAGGTGCATTATGGTGGAGGGGGATGATAACCCACAAGTATAGGGGATCGCCACAGTTTTCGAGGGTAGAGTATTCGACCCAAATTTATTGATTCGACACAAGGGGAGCCAAAGAATATTCTCAAGTATTAGCAGCTGAGTTTTCAATTCAACCACACCTGGAAACTTAATATCTGTAGCAAAGTGTTTAGTAGCAAAGTAATATGATAGTAGTGGTAGCGGTAGCAAAAGGTAATGATAGCAAAAGTAATGTTTTTGGTATTTTGTAGTGATGATAGCAATAGCAACGGAAAAGTAAATAAGCGAAGAACAATATAAGGAAAGCTCGTATGCAATGGATCGGTGATAGAGAATTATGCCTGATGTGGTTCATCATCTAACAATCATAACCTAGGGTGACACATAACTAGCTCCAATTCATCAATGTAATGTAGGCATGTATTCCGAATATAGTCATACGTGCTTATGGAAAAGAACTTGCATGGCATCTTTTGTCCTACCCTCCCGTGGTAGCGAAATCCTAGCGGAAACTAAGGGATATTAAGGCCTACTTTTAATAGAGTACCGGACCAAAGCATTAACACATAGTGAATACATGAACTCCTCAAACTACGGTCATCACCGGTAAGTATCCCGATTATTGTCACTTCGGGGTTAACGGATCATAACACATAATAGGTGACTATAGACTTGTAAGATAGGATCAAGAACTCTCATATATTGATGAAAACATAATAGGTTCAGATCCGAAATCATGGCACTCGGACCCTAGTGACAAGCATTAAGCATAGCAAAGTCATCGCAACATCAATCTCAGAACATAGTGGATACTAGGGATCAAACCCTAACAAAACTAACTTGATTACATGATAAATCTCATCCAACCCATCACCGTCCAGCAAGCCTACGATGGAATTACTCACGCACGGTGGTGAGCATCATGAAATTGGTGATGGAGGAAGGTTGATGATGATGGCGACGGATTCCCCTCTCCGGAGCCCCCGAACGGACTCCAAATCAGCCCTCCCGAGAGGTTTTAGGGCTTGGCAGCGGCTCCGTATCGTAAAACGCGATGAATCCTTCTCTTTGGTTTTTTCTCTCCGAAAGCAAATATATAGAGTTGGAGTTGAGGTCGGAGGAGCTCCAGGGGGCCCACGAGGTAGGGGGGCGCCCCCCACCCTTGTGGCTAGGTTGTGGGCCCCCTGGTCTTCATCTTTTGCAAGGATTTTTTATTATTTCTGAAAAGATGTTCCGTGAAGTTTTAGGTCATTCCGAGAACTTCTGTTTCTGCACATAAATAACACCATGGTATTTCTGCTGAAAACAGCGTCAGTCCAGGTTAGTTCCATTCAAATCATGCAAGTTAGAGTCCAAAACAAGGGCAAAAGTGTTTGGAAAAGTAGATACGACGGAGACGTATCAACTCCCCAAGCTTAAACCTTTGCTTGTCCTCAAGCAATTCAGTTGACAAACTGAAAGTGATAAAGAAAAACGTTTACAAACTCTGTTTGCTCTTGTTGTTGTAAATATGTAAAGCCAGCATTCAAGTTTTCAGCAAAGATTATGAGCTAACCATATTCACAATAACGCTTAGGTTTCATGTTTACTCATATCAATGGCATAATCAACTAGCGAGCAATAATAATAAATCTCGGATGACAACACTTTCTCAAAACAATCATAATATGATATAACAAGATGGTATCTCGCTATCCCTTTCTAAGACCACAAAACATAAATGCAGAGCACCTTTAAAGATCAAGGACTGACTAGACATTGTAATTCATGGTAAAAGAGATCCAGTCAAATCATACTCAATGTAAACTAACAATAATGAATGCAAATGACAGTGGTGCTCTCCAACTGGTGCTTTTTAATAAGAGGAGGATGACTCAACATAAAAGTAAATAGACAGGCCCTTCGCAGAGGGAAGCAGGGATTTGTAGAGGTGCCAGAGCTCGGTTTTGAAATAGAGGTGAATAATATTTTGAGCGGTATACTTTCATTGTCAACATAACAACCAAGAGATGCCGATATCTTCCATGCTACACACATTATAGGCGGTTCCCAAACATAATGGTAAAGTTTATACTCCCCCTCCACCAACAAGCATCAATCCATGGCTTGCTCGAAACAACGAGTGCCTCCAACTAACAAGAGTCCTAGGGGAAGTTTTGTTTGCAATTATTTTGATTTAGTTTGCATAAAGCATGGGACTGGGCATCCCGATGACCAGCCATTTTCTCGTGAGTGAGGAGCGGAGTCCACTCCTCTTGAGAACAACCCGCCTAACATGGAAGATACGGACAGCCCTAGTTGATACATGAGCTATTCAAGCATACAAAACAGGATATTTATTTGAAGGTTTAGAGTTTGGCACATACAAATTTACTTGGAACGGCAGGTAGATACCGTATATAGGTAGGTATGGTGGACTCATATGGAATAACTTTGGGGTTTATGGGATTGGACGCACAAGTAGTATTCCCGCTTAGTACAGGTGAAGGCTAGCAAAAGACTGGGAAGCGACCAGCTAGAGAGCGACAACAGTCATGAACATGCATTAAAATTAATCAACACCGAATGCAAGCATGAGTAGGATATAATCCACCATGAACATAAATATCGTGAAGGCTACGTTGATTTTGTTTCAACTACATGCGTGAACATGTGCCAAATCAAGTCACTTAAATCATTCAGAGGAGGATACCACCCTATCATACCACATCACAACCATCTCAATAGGATGTTGGCATGCAAGGTAAACCATTATAAGCTCCTAGCTAATCAAGCATGGCATAAGAAACTATGATCTCTAGTTGTCATTGCAAAAATGTTTATTTATAATAGGCTGAATCAGGAACGATGAACTAATCATATTTACAAAAACAAGAGAGGTCGAGTTCATACCAGCTTTTCTCATCTCAATCGGTCCATCATATATCGTCATAATTGCCTTTCACTTGCACGACCGAATGATGTGGATAATAATAATAGTACACGTGCATTGGACTAAGCTGGAATCTGCAAGCATTCAATAAACAGGAGAAGACAAGGCAATATGGGCTCTTTTGTCAGATCAACAATAATGCATATAAGAGCCACTTCAACAATTTAATCATGGTCTTCTCCTATCGACCCCCAAAGAAAAGAAAAGAAATAAAACTATTTACATGGGAAAGCTCCCAACAAGCAAAAGAAGAACATGAAATCTTTTTGGGTTTTCTTTTTAATTACTACTACAAGCATGGAAAGTAAACTAATTAAAAGCTACAACTAATTTCTTTTGTTTTTCTTAAGGTTTATTAAGCACACAAGAAGAAAGCATAAAAAGGGAAATAAACTAGCATGGATGATACAATGAAAAAGTATGAGCACCGACATCTAGCAATGAGTGTGTGAACATAAATATAATGTCGGTGGGAAATACGTACTCCCCCAAGCTTAGGCTTTTGGCCTAAGTTGGTCTATGGCCACGGTTGGCCTGGCGGATATCCATAGTAATAGTTGGGGTCATACTGCGATGCGGCGGCTATTGCCTCCTGAGCTGCAGCATGGCGGCGAGCTGCCTCCGCCCTCCTCTCGTACTCATCTGCCTCATCTCTAGTAATAACATGTCTTCCTTTTGCCTGATAATCAAAGAAGGCAGGAGCAGGGAGAGTAATACGGACAGCACGACGTCTGTCAAAGATTAAGCGATACTGGAGAGGTGATTCATTCCTCTCGACAAACTGGTGGTGAACCATAGCATTAAAGTCTAAGTAAACAGGAGGCAATTCAATATCATCATTACGTATGGTTACACCAAGAAAATCAGCTAAGCGGGTTGCATAAATTCCACCAAAGAAATCTCCCTTAAATCTATTAAGATGCAACCTATGTGCAACAATGGCTCCCAAATTATAAGATTTATCTCCTAACACAGCACTCCTAAGCATACTGAGGTCAGGAACACACATGTGACATGCCTCATCTTTACCATTAATGCATCTACCTATGAAGAGAGCAAAATAATGTATAGCAGGAAAGTGAATGCTCCCTATGGTAGCTTGTGTTGTATCTCTAGATTCCCCCACAGTTATACTAGTAAGAAAATCTCTAAATTCAGATTTGTGAGGTTCCCTGACACTACCCCATTGTGGAAGTTTGCAGGCAGTGGTAAAATCCTCTAAGTCCATAGTGTAAGAATTTTCATAAAGATCAAACAGGACAGTTTGAGAATTACGTGAAGATGAAAATTCAAACCTCCTCACAAAGGAACTAGTGAGATAGTGGTACTGACGGCATTTTTCTTCCTAGAATCACACAAGATCAGCGTTATGCAAATATGCGTTAAATTCTTCCTTAATCCCCGCTAGATCCATGAAGTCCTCTGAAGGCCATTCACAGGGCCGCACTGGAGCGTCCCTTGGTGGCTCATCATCAGCATCACGCATTGCAAGCCTGGGCTCTTGTTTCCTTGAAGAGCCACCTTGGTACATTTTCCTAAACATATTTCTTCCTCTGAAAAATTTCTGAATTTTTAGTAACTTCAAATAAAAGTGAACCAAGCTCAACAATATTGATAACAACTACTCCTACAAGTGCCTATAGCCTATATCATGCATCAAAACTACTTTTGACCATATAAATTTGACATGCAAGCTCAAGAACAGGGTCACCTAAGCAGCAAAAATATGCAATGAATAAAGCACTAGAACAAAAACTAATTGGACCAATGGAGGAGTCACATACCAAGGAACAATCTCCCCAAGCAGTTTTGTGAGAGGTGCTTTGAGCAAGGAGATCAAAAATCGCAGCAAAATGAGCCAAAACTCATGCTTGAGCTGGATATTCATGTTTGTGGGAGGAAGAAGGAGTGTGTGGGTGCAGGAATAAGTGGAGGAGGGCCACCATGGGCCCACGAGGCAGGGGGGCACGCCTAGGGGGATAGGACGCACCCTCCACCCTCGTGGCCAGGTGGATGCCCCTCCTGCTGTGTTCTCAGTGCCAAATATTCTCAAATATTCTAGAAAAAAATCATATTTAAATTTCAGGGCATTTGGAGAACTTTTATTTTCGGGGTATTTTTATATTGCACGGATATATCAGATAACAGATGGAAATACTTATTTTTATTTTATTTAATATAAATAACAGAAAGTAAAAGGAGGGTACAGAATGTTGTGCCGTCTAGTTTCATCCATCTCATGCTCATCAAAAGGAATCCACTAACAAGGTTGATCAAGTCTTGTTAACAAACTCATTCCGAATAACATGGAACCGGAGAAATTTCGAATAACACTATGTTACCTCAACGGGGATATGCACATCCCCAATAATAAGAATATCATATTTCTTCTTGACAGTAGGAAGAGGAAATTCAAAACCTCCAAATATAAATGATGGAATTTTTCCAATAGAGTTGATACTATGAACTTGAGGTTGTTTCCTCGGAAAGTGTACCGTATGCTCATTGCCATTAACATGAAAAGTGACATTGCCTTTAGTGCAATCAATAACAGCCCCTGCAGTATTCAAAAAGGGTCTTCCAAGAATAATAGACATACTATCGTCCTCGGGAATATCAAGAATAACGAAGTCCGTTAAACTAGTAACGTTTGCAACTACAACAGGCACATCCTCACAAATACTGACAGGTATATCAGTTGATTTATCAGCCATTTGCAAAGATATTTTAGTAGGTGTCAACTTATTCAAATCAAGTCTACGATATAAAGAGAGAGGCATAACACTAACACCGGCTCCAAGATCACATAAAGCAGTTTTAACATAATTTGTTTTAATGGAGCATGGTATAGTGGGTACTCCTGGATCTCCAAGTTTCTTAGGTATTCCACCCTTAAAAGTATAATTAGCAAGCATGGTGGAAATTTCAGCTTCAGGTATCTTTCTTTTATTAGTGACAATTTCTTTCATATACTTAGCATAAGGATTCATTTTAAGCATATCAGTTAATCGCATACGCAAAAAGATAGGTCTAATCATTTCAGCAAAGCGCTCAAAATCCTCATCATCCCTTTTCTTGGATGGTTTGGGAGGAAAAGGCATGGGTTTCTGAACCCAAGGCTCTCTTTCCTTTCCGTGTTTCCTAGCAACAAAGTCTTCCTTATCATAACATTGATTCTTTGATTGTGGGTTATCAAGATCAACAACAGGTTCAATTTCTATATCATTATCATTACTAGGTTGAGCATCATCATGAACATTATCATTAACATTATCACTAGTTTGAGGTTCATTACTAGATTGTGTTTCAGCATCAGAAATAGAAATATCATTTGGATTCTCAGGTGTTTCAGTAATAGGTTCACTAGAAGCATGCAAAGTCCTATCATTCTTCTTTTTCTTCCTTTTAGAAGGACAATGTGCATCTATATTATTTCTCTGAGAATCTTGCTCAATTCTCTTAGGGTGGCCTTCAGGATATAGAGGTTCCTGAGTCATTCTACCAGTTCTAGTAGCCACTCTAACAGCATAATCATTATTCTTACTATTCAATTCATTGAGCAAATCATTTTGAGCTTTAAGTACTAGTTCTACTTGAGTGGTAACCATTGAAGCATGTTTACTAATAAGTTTAAGTTTACCTTTAAGATTAGCCATATAATTACCCAAGTGTTCAAGCATATTTGAATTGTATTGCAATTGTCTACCAAAATAAGCATTAAAATCTTCTTGCTTAACCATAAATTTATCAAACTCATCTAAGCATGGGCTAGCAAACTTAGTAAATGGGATTTCAGCTTTATCATATATAAAGAGAGAATTTACCTTTACTACCTCTGTCGGGTTATCAAGACCATGTATTTCTTCAATAGGTAATGGATTAAGATCATATGTTTCTTCAATAGGCGGTGAATTAAGACCATGTATTTCTTCAATAGGAGGTAAATTCTTAAAATCTTCAGCTTTAATACCCTTTTCTTTGATAGATTTCTTTGCCTCTTGCATATCTTCAAGACTGAGAAATAGAACACCTCTTTTCTTCGGAGTTGGTTTAGGAATAGGCTCAGGAAGTGTCCAATTATTTTCATTTGTCAACATATTATTCAATAGAATTTCAGCTTCATTCGGTGTTTTTTCCCTGAAAACTGAACCAACACAACTATCCAGGTAATCTCTGGAAGCATCGGTTAGTCCATTATAAAAGATATCAAGTATTTCATTTTTCTTGAGAGGATGATCAGGCAAAGCATTAAGTAATTGGAGAAGCCTCCCCCAAGCTTGTGGGAGACTCTCTTCTTCAATTTGCACAAAATTATATATATCCCTCAAAGAAGCTTGTTTCTTATGAGCAGGGAAATATTTAGCAGAGAAATAATAAATCATATCCTGGGGACTTGTAACATCCCAAATTTTCAATTTGGAATGTTATACATTGAATCATCATTGCATATCATATTTTATTTTTCTTTTGGTTTGATCCTAGAAATTCTACGCAACTCAAGGACCCAGGGAGAGAGTTGGGGATTTCGTTATTTTCATATTTGAGTTTTCTCAAATTTTGAGAATAGGATCATTTGATTTTAATTATTTTATCATCAATTATTTCTATTACAAAAATATGAGAGAGGGAATAAAATGATTTTCCCAAAATAAAGAAATATTGAGGATTTAATAATAAAGTCAAACAAGATTTTATTTCGGAGTTTTTCGTTATTTTATTTGAATTAGGAAAAATGTTTGTTTTCCAAATTGCATTTAGGCCCCAAATAAATGTTCACCTTGTGCGGCTTGATTTTAGAAGCCCGGGAAAATTTATTTTGGGATTTTTGGAGTCCGTTTAGTATTTCTTTTATTTGTTTTTCTGCGTGGAATATTAAAAAAAACGCAACCGACCTACGGGCCGTGTCCGACCTGGACACCAGGCCCGATCGGGCTTTATAAGCCGGGGAGCCCCGCCCGGAGCCTCCCCACCCAAACCCTAGCCGCCGCCCCGCCCTAGCGCCGCCCCGCCGCCGCCCTGCCGCCGCCGCCGACCGTCGCCGCCGCCGCCCTGCCGCCGCCGCCGCCCTGCCGCCGCCGCCGCCGGAGCCCCGCCGCCGCCGCCGGAGTTCTCGCCGGAGTTGCCGGTAGATTTTTTTTAGACGCCGGTTTTTTTCCTGAAAAACCAATCGATTTTTCCGACGGTTTTGTCGTTTTTTTTAGTTTCGGTTTTTTTAAATAGATTGGTTTTTCCGATTTATTTAAATAGCGAGCGTTCGTTCGTTCGTTCTAGCGTGCGTTTGTCGTTTTTCTTTTTCTCGGATTAAATCCGCGATTTTTCTGATCGCGATTCCTGATCCGATTTTTGTTTTAGTATAATTTTTCGCTCGTTTATCGGAATCAGGCGATTCAAGCGCCTGGAGTTTCGTCTCGAAACCCTCTATCCGTTTAACCAACTTAAACAAGCTTTTGCCACTGTAAAAAATTGCCCTAGATCCAGAATAGTAAATGAGGCCTGTTTCTTTTGCCGTTTGACTTTCGTTGCTTCGTTTGATTTGATTCTTTTTGCAAACCGGAGTTCTTAAGTAGAACCTTCTGGTTAGATCTATTATTTGAGTTTTACCTGTGCATTAGATGAATACTTATTGTATGCTTGTTTGTTTGTCTGCGATAGAATACCCGGAGTGCGCCGCCTGTTACTTTGAATCTCTAGGTTTCGCGGATCATCAGCAAGGCAAGTAACACTTTGATCATACCTCCTACTACCCAGTTTTATTGCATTAGATCAATCCTCAAACATTGCATGATTAGGATCTAATTAAATTGTGGGATTGGGAAGTAGTTGAGGTAGTACCTATTACCTGTTTATTATCAAACCTTTGGGAGTTACTTCTACGTTTGCCTATTGTGCCATGCTATGATAGTAGGCGTGGATTGGGTGAGTGATATCCATGACAGATGTGAGTTTGTTAATTAACGGTTTATCTAAGGTGGCAACTTAAACACACATCTGGGTGGATTGAGGTACCTGGGTATTCTAGGATTGCCTGTTTTTCTTTATGGACCGCCACCCAGGCCCAAAGGGATCATGAGATTTTTCATACTAGAAACTTCCGTGTGCAGCCACAAGCTATTATGGGCTCTAGCATAGTTGATTAAGTCCTGCGAACTCTTACAGGGTAGACTAGCAGATGTAGGGGAAAGTAGGTGTAACGGTCTATCCATCGTAAGGTGCTAGTGCTTCTGAAAGACTGTGTCTCGGTCATCTGTCTTCTCAAACATCATGTAGTGCGAGAAACCAAACGGAGGCGATCGAGTCTTGTGGGGAAAAGTGCGCAAACCTCTGCAGAGTGTATGAACTAATCATGGTTAGCCGTGTCCCTGGTTATGGACATCTTGAGTATCTAGTATTTGGATTATCATGTGAATCTCAACATGTTACTCTAAAATTTAATTTTGTTGGGTTTTGTTTAATGATGATGCTTAATTGGGATTGAGGATGCTGTCAACCATTCTCCATGTTTAACAACTACCATGATAGTTAAATAAAATTTATTCCTTTGTAGTAGGGGAAAATGGGCTTTACGCAAAACTGTAACCATAGAGCTTTCCACAGCCAAATATGCATATAGATTAGCTGTTTCATTCCATTACTCTCTATGTGTTACCTTGCCAGCATATTCCATGTGCTGACCCATTTCGGGCTGCAACATTAATGTTGCAGACTTTTCAGACGACGATTAAGGAGTTTTAGGTCGTGGTTCTATACTCAGTGATGCCGTTGGAGTTGATGGACTCACTTATCTTCCAAGCCTTCCACTGTTATCGTTATTAGATGGCCTTAAGCCATATTTATTGTAATAAGTTCTCTATTGAGACACTCGATGTAATAAGTGTGTGATTGCTACTCTGTTATAAATCCTCCAAGTACTGTGTGGTGTCAGCATTACTGATCCAGGGATGACACCTGAGCACAGAGATCAGGCCGTTTGAGGTCTGGTCGCTACAGAGATGGTATCAGAGCACACGCTGACTGTAGGACACGACCACTAAGCTAAAGACCTAGATCACTATTCACTCTCTTCTCTTCTGACCTCTCATCTTTTCTACTCTTTAGGATGGCGGATGCAAGGAACAAGTTCACGCAACCGGATGAAGATACACCCTTTGGATGCCACTTGAAGGAAGTCACTAGATACCTGAACGTAGGATTACCAAGCTTCACCGGAACCTACAACGCCACTTTACCTGGAGGAGAGCACTGGATGATTCAAGTTCAAGTTCCAGGAAGGACGTTCATGCCAGTCATTGAGCCCATAGAGTTTTCTTTTGATGCACCAACTTGGAGTCTAGGAAAGAGCATGGCAGCTCACATCACCATGGGACGCATTGGAGAAGTCTACCGCAATGATATCAAGGATACTATCTACCAGATTTGTCGGCGCCGAGATGAGCACTGGGAGATAATTAGCACCAGAAAGGATAGATCAATTGTAGCTTTTATCCAGGAATTAAACCAGCACATTCGACGACAGGAGAACCATATGTGCGCCGACATGATAGACCTGAAGAAGGCTAAGACAAGAATCAAGGAACTGGAGGAAGAACTCAAGGCTACACGTGAAGATTATGAAGAAGAAATTGAAGTATTGGTGGAGAAGAATGACGATCTAATCACGAAGATCGGAATATTTATGGGTGACCCTACACCAGTGGATGAAGACAAAGAACCCAAGGAGATTCGCCCGGAAGACTACATCATCATCGACGACATCGACTCGGACCCAGATGATAGCGATGATGACTATGTTCATGAAGCCGGAGCAGATATCATGGAGTCTGCAATCGAAGAATATTTCTAGTAGACTACCTCATCAGTAGTAGTAGTCCACCATGTAAATACAATAGTCCGAGCACTTTTGTGATAGTTAGATCGATTGTATGCCCTTGTTTGATTGAATGAAGTGAATTGTTTGCTTTTGCCTCATGTGCATATGGGTAGTGTTTTCTCTTTAGACCCCCTCTATTCTTAAATCACATCTTTTCTAATCCCTCAGATGCCTCCGAGACATGCCCCCGGATTTACCTTTCCACCGGAGCTCACTCAGTTGATCCAGCAGCAGAACACATTTATGCAGTTGCTAGTCCAGAATCAGAATCAGGGGAACAACAACAACAACCCACCACCACCACCACCACCTGTTGATCACCTAGCCCGTTTTCTTAGGCTGAATCCGCCGGTGTTTTCCAGTAGCACTGAGCCGATAGTAGCAGATGATTGGCTCCGCAAGACAGCTAGAGAGTTGACCACAGCAGGATGCACAGATGTGCAGAAGGTGAAGTTTGCCGCACATCAGCTAGAAGGACCCGCAGCATCATGGTGGGAGAATTTCACAGCCACTTTCCCTGTCGACACTGTCATGTGGGACCAGTTTCAGCAGGCTTTTCATACTGCCCATGTTTCAGCAGGAGCTATGGCCATGAAGAAGCGTGAGTTTCGCAACTTGAGCCAAGGAGGACGGACAGTTGGCCAGTATGTGGAGGACTTTAGTAAATTAGCACGTTATGCCCCAGATGACGTTGCTACGGATGCAGCTAAACAGGAGAAGTTTCTGGAAGGACTGAATGATGAGTTGAGCATGCAGTTGTCGATAGCAACCTTCAACAACTACCAGGAGTTGGTAGATCGTGCTCTTATGATTGAAGGCAAGCAGCAGCAAATTGAGAATCGGAAGAGGAAGTATGGACAAGGTAAGTACAATTCTGGAGCTCAGCAGAAGCCACGTTTTACCCCTAGATCGGGAGGACATTTTCAGCATACCCATGGAGAAGGTAGCTCGCACAATCACAACGACACCAAGAATGGTAATGGTAATGGAGGAAGCAACGGCCAGAACCGTACCAACCCATCAACCCCAGCCAAGAAAGACCTGAGCCAAGTCACTTGTTTTAAGTGCCAGAAGACCGGACATTATGCCAATGAATGTCCTGAAGGCCAGAATGGCAATGGAAGCTCTGGGAAGAAGCCGAACCCTTTCAACAGGGGACAGGTGAACCACGTTAACGTGGAGGAGGTTGAAGAGCAGTCGGATGCCGTAATCGGTAAGTTTTTGGTTAAGTCATTTACTGCACTCGTTCTTTTTTATACTGGTGCATCGCATTCATACATATCAAGGGGATTTGTGGATAAGTATAACCTGCCCACTAAGGTTCTTAGAACACCTATGCTAGTAAGCTCACCAGGAGCGGAGTATATGGCCAGTCAAGGATGTTTTCAAGTGCCATTGAGTATAGGTAGGCATGTGTTTCCCTCAGATTTAATCATTTTGGAATCACAAGGATTGGATGTAATTTTGGGTATGGATTGGCTGTCGATGTATGGAGGAAACATCGATTGCGCCAGTAAGACAATTTTGCTTACCACCCCAGAAGGGAGAAGGATCAAGTATGTATCCCGACATGTGCCAAAAGGGACTTGAGTAAGTTGTTTAACAGGAGTTGTGCAGGAGGAAGTACCAGTGGTAAGGGATTTCCCTGAAGTATTTCCAGAGGAGTTGCCAGGCATGCCACTGGATAGAGATATTGAGTTTTTGATTGAGCTATTGCCAGGCACAGGGCCAATATCAAAGAGACCATACAGGATGCCTGCAAAGGATTTGGTGGAGATTAAGAAGCAGATTAAGGAGTTACTGGATAAAGGTTACATTCGCCCAAGTTCGTCGCCTTGGGGATCACCAGTACTTCTAGTGGAGAAAAAGGATGGATCGTTAAGGATGGTTGTTGACTATCGTGGGTTGAATGAAGTAACGATCAAGAACAAGTACCCACTACTAATGATCAATGATCTGTTTGATTGATTGCAAGGAGCTAAGGTATTTTCCAAGATCGATCTGCGATCAGGATACCACCAGTTGAAGATTCGAGAATAGGATATACCTAAGACAACTTTTACAACCAGGTATGGGCTGTATGAGTATACCGTTATGTCATTTGGTTTGACTAACGCACCTGCCTATTTTATGAACATGATGAACAAAGTGTTTATGGAGTTCTTGGATAAGTTCGTCATGGTGTTCATTGATGATATCCTGGTTTACTCGAAGAATGAAGAGGAGCATAAGGAACATTTGCGATTGGTACTTGAGAAGCTCAGAGAACATCAGTTGTATCCCAAGTTCAGCAAATGTGAGTTTTGGTTGAAGGAACTAGGATTCCTCGGACACGTTATATCCGGAGAAGGAATAGCAGTAGATCCCACTAAAGTTGATACCGTGACCAAGTGGGAAGCACCAACTACAGTTGGTGAGATCCGGAGTTTCCTTGGACTCACAAGATACTAGCGGAGATTTATTGAGAATTTCTCAAAGATTGCGAAGCCTATGACTAAGTTGTTGAAGAAGGATACCAAGTTCATATGGACAGAGGAATGCGAGGCTAGTTTCTAGGAGTTGAAGAAACGTTTGGTTACTTCACCAGTGTTGATTTTGCCAGACCAGACCAAGGACTATGAGGTATACTACGACGCTTCACGTCGAGGACTTGGACAGTGCTTATGCAGGAAGGGAGAGTTGTTTCATATGCCTCAAGACAGCTTAAGCCTCATGAGTTGAATTATGCTACGCATGATTTGGAGTTAGCAGCCGTAGTGCATGCATTGAAAACATGGAGACATTTCCTCATTGGAAATCATTGTGAGGTGTATACGGACCACAAGAGTTTGAAATACATTTTCACGCAGAAGGAGTTAAACCTCAAGAAAAGGAGATGGTTGGAGCTCATCAAGGATTATGATATGAGATTGCATTACCATCCCGGAAAGGCTAATGTAGTAGCTGACGCATTGAGCCGTAAGAGCCATGTCAATACACTAATGACGGGACAAATACCAAAGGAGTTAGCTGAGGATCTTCGAGAGCTATGTTTGGAAATAGTTCCGAGAGGCTATGTAGCAGCATTGGAGATTCAGTCAACTTTGATAGATAGAATCAGAGAAGCCCAGAAGACTGACAAGGAGATTGCCTCTATAAAGGAGAAAATGAGCGAAGGGAAGGCTAAAGGATTTGATGAGGATGAGCACGACACCCTATGGTTTGAAGACCGTGTTTATGTGCCCAATGACCCAGAGATCAGGAGGTTGATTCTGCAAGAGGCACATGATTCACCATATTCGATTCACCCAGGAAATACCAAGATGTATTTGGATTTGAAGGATATTTTCTGGTGGACCGGAATGAAGAAAGACATTGCGGAGTATGTAGCGGTTTGTGATGTATGTCAGAGAGTAAAGGAAGAGCATCAGAAGCCAGCAGGATTGCTACAACCATTGCCGATACCCGAATGGAAGTGGGATAAGTTAGGCATGGATTTTATCACAGGATTACACAGGACTCGTTCAGGCTATGACTCGATTTGGGTTGTAGTTGATAGGTTGATGAAAGTAGCTCATTTCATCCCGGTAAAGACCACTTACACTAGTGCTAAGTTGGCAAAGATATACATGACCATGATTGTATGCTTACATGGAGTCCCGAGGAGTATAGTATTGGATAGAGGAACCCAGTTTACCTCAAAGTTCTGGAATCAGTTGCACGAAACTTTGGATACCATGCTAGAGTTCAGCACAACTTTTCATCCACAGACAGATGGACAGACCGAGAGAGTCAATCAGATTTTGGAGGACATGCTGAGAGCTTGTGCGCTAGATTATGGATCTAGTTGGGACGAGAATTTGCCATATGCAGAGTTCTCTTACAACAACAGCTATCAATCCAGTTTAAAGATGGCCCCTTTTGAAGCCTTGTACGGAAGAAGGTGCAGGACACCGTTGTCGTGGGATGAAGTTGGAGACCACCAGTTGTTTGGACCTGATTTGATTAAGGAGTCTGAACAGAAGGTGAAATTGATTCGCGATAGGCTCAAGGTAGCTCAATCCAGGCAGAAGAGTTATGCAGATCCTAAATGCAAGGAGACAGTTTACGAAGTCGGAGACAGAGTTTATCTTTGAGTATCCCCACTTCGGGGAACAAAGTGCTTTGGTGTTAAGGGAAAGTTAGCGCCACGATTTGTAGGACCATACCGAGTATTGGAACGTATGGGATAAGTAGCCTACAAGTTGGAATTGCCCGAAGGATTGTCAGGAGTTCATGATGTGTTCCACGTTTCTCAATTGAAGAAGTGCCACGCGGAGATGGCTGACATACCCTTGAGAGACACAGTTCCATTGGAAGCAATTCAGTTGGATAATGATTTGACCTATGAGGAGAAACCAGTTAAGATTCTAGAGTATGCCAGTGGAGTCACCCGCAGCAAGGTTATCAAGTTTTGCAAGGTTCAGTGGAGCCACCACACGCAGGATGAAGCCACCTGGGAGCGAGAGGAAGATTTGCTCAAGGACCACCCTCACCTATTTTCTAGCCAACCCGAATCTCGAGGGCGAGATTCATCTTAAGGGGGGTAGGTTTGTAACATCCCAAATTTTCAATTTGGAATGTTATACATTAAATCATCATTGCATATCATATTTTATTTTGCTTTTGGTTTTATCCTAGAAATTCTACGCAACTCAAGGACCCACGGAGAGAGTTGGGGATTTCGTTATTTTCATATTTGAGTTTTCTCAAATTATGAGAATAGGATCATTTGGTTTTAATTATTTTATCATCAATTATTTCTATTACAAAAATATGAGAGAGGGAATAAAATGACTTTCCCAAAATAAAGAAATATTGAGGATTTAATAATAAAGTCAAATAAGATTTTATTTCGGAGTTTTTCGTTATTTTATTTGAATTTAGGAAAAATGTGCGTTTTTAAAAATTGCATTTGGGCCCCAAATAAATGTTCACCTTGTGCGGCTTGATTTTAGAAGCCCGCGAAAATTTATTTCGGGATTTTTGGAGTCCCTTTAGTATTTCTTTTATTTGTTTTTCTGCGCGGAATATTAAAAAATACGCAACCGACCTACGGGCCGTGTCCGACCTGGACACCAGGCCTGATCGGGCTTTATAAGCCGGGGAGCCCAGCCCAGAGCCTCCCCACCCAAACCCTAGCCGCCGCCCCGCCCTAGCGCCGTCCCGCC
>NC_041386.1:49695338-49749281 GCF_002162155.2 Triticum dicoccoides
CGCCGCCGCCGCCGCCTGAGCCCCGCCGCCGCCGGAGCCCTGCCGCCGCCGCCGGAGTTCTCGCCGGAGTTGCCGGTAGATTTTTTTTAGACGCCAGTTTTATTTTTTTTCCGAAAAACCGTTCGGTTTTCCGACGGTTTTGTCGTTTTTTTTAGTTTCAGTTTTTTTAAATAGATCGGTTTTTTGCCGATTTATTTAAATAGCGAGCGTTCGTTCGTTCGTTCTAGCGAGCGTTCGTTGTTTTTCTTTTTCTCAGATTAAATCCGCGATTTTTCTGATCGCGATTCCTTATCCGATTTTCGTTTTAGTATAACTTTTTGCTCGTTTATCGGAATCAGGCGATTCAAGCGCCTGGAGTTTCGTCTCGAAACCCTCTATCCGTTTAACCAACTTAAACAAGCTTTTGCCACTGTAAAAAATTTCCCTAGATCCAGAATAGTAAACGAAGCCTATTTCTTTTGTCGTTTGACTTTCGTTGCTTCGTTTGATTTGATTCTTTTTGCAAACCGGAGTTCTTAAGTTGAACCTTCTGGTTAGATCTCTTATTTGAGTTTTACCTGTGCATTAGATGAATACTTATTGTATGCTTGTTTGTTTGTCTACGATAGAGTACCCGGAGTGCGTCGCCTGTTACTTCGAATCTCTAGGTTTCGCGGATCATCAGCAAGGCAAGTAACACCTTGATCATACCTCCTACTACCCAGTTTTATTGCATTAGATCAACCCTCAAACATTGCATGATTAGGATCTAATTAAATTGTGGGATTGGGAAGTAGTTGAGGTAGTACCTATTACCTGTTTATTATCAAACCTTTGGGAGTTACTTCTACGTTTGTCTATTGTGCCATGCTATGCTAGTAGACGTGGATTGGGTGAGTGATATCCATGACAGATGTGAGTTTGTTATTTAATGGTTTATCTAAGGTGGCAACTTAAACACACATCTGGGTGGATTGAGGTACCTGGGTATTCCAGGATTGCCTGTTTTTCTTTATGGACCACCACCCAGGCTCAAAGGGATCATGAGATTTTTCATACTAGAAATTTCCATGTGCAGCCACAAGCTATTATGGGCTCTAGCATAGTTGATTAAGTCATGCAAACTCTTACAGGGTAGACTAGCAGATGTAGGGGAAAGTAGGTGTAACAGTCTATCCATCGTAAGGTGCTAGCGCTTCTGAAAGACTGTGTCTCGGTCATCCGTCTTCTCAAACGCCATGTAGTGCGAGAAACCAAACGGAGGCGATCGAGTCTTGTGGGGAAAAATGCGCAAACCTCTGCAGAGTGTATAAACTAATCATGGTTAGCCGTGTCCCCGGTTATGGACATCTTGAGTATCTAGTATTTGGATTATCATGTGAATCTCAACATGTTGCTCTAAAATTTAATTTTGTTGGGTTTTGTTTAATGATGATGCTTAATTGGGATTGAGGATGCTGTCAACCATTCTCAATGTTTAACAACTACCATGATAGTTAAATAAAATTTATTCCTTTGCAGTAGGGAAAAATTGGCTTTACACAAAACTGTAACCATAGAGCTTTCCACAGCCAAATATGCATATAGATTAGCTGTTTCATTCCATTACTCTCTATGTGTTACCTTGCCAGCATATTCCATGTGCTGACCCGTTTCGGGCTGCAACGTTAATGTTGCAGACTTTTCAGACGACGATTAAGGAGTTTTAGGTCGTTGTTCTATACTCAGTGATGCCGTTGGAGTTGGTGGACTCACTTATCTTCCAAGCCTTCCACTGTTATCGTTATTAGATGGCCTTAAGCCATATTTACTGTAATAAGTTCTCTATTGAGACACTCGATGTAATAAGTGTGTGATTGATACTCTGTTATAAATCCTCCAAGTACTGTGTGGTGTCAGCATTGCTGATCTAGGGATGACACCTGAGCACAGAGATCAGACCGTTTGAGGTCTAGTCGCTACAGGACTACCCACACAACCAGGATCAAGAGAATTAAACCATATCTTAGCATCACCTTTTAATGAGAACGGAAATATTTTAAGGATATAAAAGTAACGAGTTCTCTCATCATTAGTGAACAGGGTGGCTATATCATTTAATTTAGTAAGATGTGCCACAACAGTTTCAGATTCATAGCCATGAAAAGGATCAGATTCAACCAAAGTAATTATATCAGGATCAACAGAGAATTAAGAGATTGTTGCTTCCATTTAGCTAATAACCTCTTGAGCTCGTATCTATCTTTGCAAGCTAAAATAGCTAAAGCAGCTTCCTTTTCAAAAACATAACCCTCAAGAATAAGAGGCGATTCATATTTATTAGGGGAAGAGTCTTCATCATCACTTTCATCAATATTATCAGTTTCAATATTTTCATTCTCTCTAACCCTAGCAAGTTGTTCATCAAGAAGTTCACCAAGTGGCACAGTAATATCAAGCATAGAAGTAGTTTCATCATAAGTATCATGCATAGCAGAAGTGGCATCATCAATAACATGCGACATATCAGAATGAATAGCAGAAGCAGGTTTAGGTGTCGCAAGCTTACTCAAAACATAATGTGAATCAAGTGCAGAGCTAGATGGCAGTTCCCTACCTCCCCTCGTAGTTGAGGGATAAATCTTAGTTTTTGGATCTCTCAAGTTCTTCATAATGATAAGCAGATATAAATCCCAAGTGACTCAAAGAATAGAGCTATGCTCCCCGGCAACGGCGCCAGAAAATAGTCTTGATAACCCACAAGTATAGGGGATCGCAACAGTTTTCGAGGGTAGAGTATTCAACCCAAATTTATTGATTCGACACAAGGGGAGCCAAAGAATATTCTCAAGTATTAGGAGCTGAGTTGTCAATTCAACCACACCTAGAAACTTAATATCTGCAGCAAAGTGTTTAGTAGCAAAGTAATATGATAGTAGTGGTAGCGGTAGCAAAAGGTAATTATAGCAAAAGTAATGTTTTTGGTATTTTGTAGTGATGATAGCAATAGCAAGGGAAAAGTAAATAAGCGAAGAACAATATATAGAAAGCTCGTAGGCAATGGATCGGTGATAGAGAATTATGCCGGATGTGGTTCATGATGTAACAGTCATAACCTAGGGTGACACAGAACTAGCTCCAATTCATCAATGTAGTGTAGGCATGTATTCTGAATATAGTCATACGTGCTTATGGAAAAGAACTTGCATGACATCTTTTGTCCTACCCTCCCGTGGCAGCGGGGTCCTAACGGAAACTAAAGGATATTAAGGCCTCCTTTTAATAGAGTACCGGACCAAAGCATTAACACATAGTGAATACATGAACTCCTCAAACTACGATCATCACCGGCAAGTATCCCGATTATTGTCACTTCAGGGTTAACGGATCATAACACATAATAGGTGACTATAGACTTGCAAGATAGGATCAAGAACTCTCACATATTGATGAAAACATAATAGGTTCAGATCTGAAATCATGGCACTCGGGCCCTAGTGACAAGCATTAAGCATAGCAAAGTCATAGCAACATCAATCTCAGAACATAGTGGATACTAGGGATCAAACCCTAACAAAACTAACTCGATTACATGATAAATCTCATCCAACCCATCACCGTCCAGCAAGCCTACGATGGAATTACTCACGCGCGGAGGTGAGCATCATGAAATTGGTGATGGAGGAAGGTTGATGATGATGATGGCGACGGATTCCCCTCTCCGGACCCCCGAACGGACTCCAGATCAGCCCTCCCGAGAGGTTTTAGGGCTTGGCGGTGGCTCCGTATCGTAAAATGCGATGAATCCTTCTCTCTAGTTTTTTCTCCCCGAAAGAAAATATATAGAGTTGGAGTTGAGGTCGGAGGAGCTCCAGGGGGCCCACGAGGTAGGGGGCTCCCCCCACCCTTGTGGCTAGGGTGTGGGCCCCCTGGTCTTCATCTTTTGCAAGGATTTTTTAGTATTTCCGAAAAGATGTTCCGTGAAGTTTCAGGTCATTCCGAGAACTTTTGTTTCTGCACATAAATAACATCATGGTAATTCTGCTGAAAACAGCATCAGTCCGGGTTAGTTCCATTCAAATCATGCAAGTTACAGTCCAAAACAAGGGCAAAAGTGTTTGGAAAAGTAGATACGACGGAGACGTATCAGGGGGCACCGCACACGGCTTGGAATAATCAACTTGTGTGTCTATGGGGTGCCCCCTGGCCACGTATATAAAGGATGGAGGGTGGAGGAGGCCGGCCCTCATAGGGCGCGCCCAAAGTGTGGTGTCCTACTAGGACTCCCTAGTCCTAGTAGGATTACACCTCCCACATGGAATAGGAAAAAGGGAAGGGAGATGGAGAAGGAAGGAAGGGGGTGCCCCCTTTCCCTAGTCCAATTCGGACCAGTCCATGGGGATGGGGCGCGGCTACCCTTGAAGCCATTCTCTCCTTTCTCGTATGGCCCATTAAGGCCCAATACGAATTCCCGTAACTCTCCGGTACTCCGAAAAATACCCAAATCACTCGGAACCTTTCCGATGTCCGAATATAGGCTTCCAATATATCGATCTTTATGTATCAACCATTTCGAGACTCCTCGTCATGTCCCGGATCTCATCCGGGACTCCGAACAAACTTCGGTCATCAAATCACATAACTCATAATACAAATCGTCACAGAACGTTAAGCGTGCGGACCCTACGGGTTCGAGAACTATGTAGACATGACCGAGACACATCTCCGGTCAATAACCAATAGCGGAACCTGGATGCTCATATTGGCTCCTACATATTCTATGAAGATCTTTATTGGTCAAACCGCCTAACAACATATGTTGTTCCCTTTGTCATCGGTATGTTACTTACCCGAGATTCGAACGTCGGTATCTCAATACCTAGTTCAATCTTGTTACCGGCAAGTCTCTTTACTCGTTCCGTAATGCAACATCCCGCAACTAACTCATTAGTCACATTGCTTGCAAGGCTTATAGTGATGTGCATTACCGAGAGGGCCCAAAGATACCTCTCCGATGCACGGAGTGACAAATCCTAATCTCGATCTATTCCAACTCAACAAACACCATCGGAGACACCTGTAGAGCATATTTATAATCACCCAGTTATGTTGTGACGTTTGATAGGACACAAGGTGTTCCTCCAGTATTCGGGAGTTGCATAATCTCATAGTCAGAGGAACATGTATAAGTTATGAAGAAAGCAATAGCAACAAATTAAACGATCATCATGCTAAGCTAACGGTTGGGTCAAGTCAATCACATCATTCTCTAATGTGTGATCTCGTTAATAAAATGACAACTCATGTCTATGGCTAGGAAACTTAACCATCTTTGATTCAATGAGCTAGTCAAGTAGAGGCATACTAGTGACACTCTGTTTGTCTATGTATTCACACATGTACTAAGTTTCTGGTTAATACAATTCTAACATGAATAAACATTTATCATGATATAAGGAAATAAATAATAACTTTATTATTGCCTCTAGGGCATATTTCCTTCAGTCTCCCACTTGCACTAGAGTCAACAATCTAGTTCACATCATCATGTGATTTAACTCCAATAGTTCACATCTTTATGTGATTAGTTCACATCTCCATGTGACTAACACCCAAAGGGTTTACTATAGTCAATAATCTAGTTCACATCGCTATGTGATTAACACCCTAAGAGTGATCATGTTTTGCTTGTGAGAGAAATTTAGTCAATGGGTCTGCCACATTCAGAGCCGTATGTATTTTGCAAATTTTCTATGTCTACAATGCTTTGCATGGAGCTACTCTAGCTAATTGCTCCCACTTTCGATATGTATCTAGACTTAGAGTCATCCAGATCGGTGTCAAAGCTTGCATCGACGTAACTCTTTACGACGAACTCTTTGTCACCTCCATAATCGAGAAACATTTCCTTATTCCACTAAGGATATTTTTGACCGTTGTCCAATGATCCACTATTGGATCCCTATTGTACCCTCTTGCCAAACTTATGGTGAGGTACAAATAGGTCTGGTACACAACATAGCATACTTTATAGAACCTATGACCGAGGCATAGGGAATGACTTTTCATTCTCTTTCTATTTTCTGCCGTGGTCGGGTTTTGAGTCTTTACTCAACTTCACACCTTACAACATAGGAAATAACTCCTTCTTTGACTTTTCCATTTTGAACTACTTCAAAATCTTGTCAAGGTATGTACTCATTGAAAATATATCAAGCGTCTTGATCTATCTCTATAGATCTTGATGCTCAATATGTAAGTAGCTTCATCGAGGTCTTTGTTTGAAAAACTCTTTTCAAACACTCCTTTATGCTTTCGAGAAAATTCTACATTATTTCCGATCAACAATACGTCATTCACATATACTTATCAGAAATGTTGTAGTGCTCCCCCTCACTTTCTTGTAAATACAGGCTTCACCGCAAGTCTGTATAAAACCATATGCTTTCATCACTTTATCAAAGTATATATTCAAACTCCGAGATGCTTGCACTAGTCCATAGATGGATCGCTGGAGCTTGCAGACTTTGTTAGCACCTTTAGGATTGACAAAACCTTCTTGTTGCATCATATACAACTCTTCTTTAAGAAATCCATTAAGGAATGCAGTTTTGACATCCATTTGCCAGATTTCCTAAAATGTGGCAGTTGCTAACATGATTCGGACAGACTTAAGCATCGCTATGAGTAAGAAAATCTCATCGTAGTCAACACTTTGAACTTGTCGAAAACATTTTGCGACAATTTGAGCTTTGTAGATAGTAACACTACTATCAGCGTCCGTCTTCCTCTTGAAGATCCATTTGTTCTTAATGACTCACCGATCATCGGGCAAGTCAATCAAAGTCCATACTTTGTTCTCATACATGGATCCCATCTCAGATTCATGGCCTCAAGCCATTTCGCGGAATTTGGGCTCATCATCGCTTCCTCATAGTTCGTAGGTTCATCATGTTCTAGTAACATGACTTCCAGAAAGGATTACCGTACCACTCTGGTGCGGACCATACTCTGGTTATCCTACGAGGTTCGGTAGTAACTTGATCTCAAGTTTCATGATCATCATCATTAGCTTCCTCACTAATTGGTGTAGAGATCACTAGAACTGATTTCTGTGATGAACTACTTTCCAATTCGGGAGAAGGTACAATTAACTCATCAAGTTCTACATTCCTCCCACTCACTTCTTTCGAGAGAAACTTCTTCTCTAGAAAGGATCCACTCTTAGCAACAAATATATTGCCTTTCGGATCTGTGATAGAAGGTGTACCCAACAGTTTCCTTTGGGTATCCTATGAAGACGCACTTTTCCGATTTAGGTTTGTGCTTATCAGGCTGAAACTTTTTCACATAAGCATCACAACCCCAAACTCTAAGAAACGACAGCTTAGTTTTCTAGCCAAACCATAGTTCATACGGTGTCGTCTCAACGGATTAGACAGTGCCCTATTTAATGTGAATGTAGCTGTCTCTAATGCATAACCCCAAAATGATAGTGGCAAATCGGTAAGAGACATCTTAGATTGCACTATATCCAATAAAGTATGGTTATGATGTTCGGACACACCATTATGCTATGGTGTTCCAGGTGGCATGAATTTGTGAAACTATTCCACATTGTTTTAGTTGAAGACCAAACTCATAACTCAAATATTCGTCTCCGTGATCAGATCATAGAAACTTTATTTTCTTGTTATGATGATTTTCCACTTCACTCTGAAATTATTTGAACTTTTCAAATGTTTCAGACTTATGTTTCATCAAGTAGATATATCCATATCTGCTCAAATCATATGTGAAGGTCAGAAAATAATGATACCCACCGCGAGCCTCAACACTCATCGGACCGCATACATCAGTATGTATTATTTCTAATAAGTCAGTTGCTCGCTCCATTGTTCCGAAGAACGGAGTCTTAGTCATCTTGCCTATGAGGCATGGTTTGCAAGAATCAAGTGATTCATAATCAAGTGATTCCAAAAACCCATCAGCATGGAGTTTCTTCATGCACTTTACACCAATATGACCTAAATGACAGAGCCACAAATAAGTTGCACTATCATTTAACTTTGCATCTTTTGGCTTCAATATTATGAATATGTGTATCACTATGATCAAGATTCAATAAACCATTTATATTGAGTGTATGACCATAGAAGGTTTTATTCATGTAAATAGAACGACAATTATTCTTTGACTTAAATGAATAACTGTATTGCAATAAACGTGATCCTATCATATTCATGCTCAACGCAAACACCAAATAACATTTATTTTAGGTTCAACACTAATCCCGAAAGTATAGGGAGTGTGCGATGATGATCATATCAATCTTGGAACCACTTCCAACACACATCGTCACTTCACCCTTAACTAGTCTATGTTCATTATGCAACTCCCGTTTCGAGTTACTACTCTTTAGCAACTAAACCAGTATCAAATACCGAGGGGTTGCTATAAACACTAGTAAAGTACACATTAATAACATGTATATCCAATATACCTTTGTTCAGTATGCCATCCTTCTTATCCGCCAAGTATCTAGGGCAGTTCCACTTCCAGTGACCATTTCCTTTGCAGTAGAAGCACTCAGTTTCAGACTTGGGTCTAGCTTTGGGCTTCTTCATGGGAGTGGCAACTTGCTTGCCATTCATCTTGAAGTTCCCTTTCTTTCCCTTTCCCTTTTACTTGAAACTAGTGGTCTTGTTAACCATCAACACTTGATGCTTTTCTTGATTTCTACCTTCACCGATTTTAGCATCGCGAAGAGCTTGGGAATTGTTTTTGTTATCCCTTGCATATTACAGTTCATCATGAAGTTCTAGTAACTTGGTGATACTGACTAGAGAACTTTGTCAATTACTATCTTATCTGGAAGATTAACTGCCACTTGATTCAAGCAATTGTAGTACCCTAGACAATCTGAGCACATCCTCACTAGTTGAGCTATTCTCCTCCATCTTGTAGGCAAAGTATTGTCAGAGGTCTTCTACCTCTTGACACGGGCATGAGTATGAAATACCAATTTCAACTCTTGGAACATCTCATATGGTCCATCTTGTTCAAAACATTTTTGAAGCCCCGATTCTAAGTCGTAAAGCATGGTGCACTAAACTATCAAGTAGTCATCATATCAAGCTTGCCAAATGTTCATAACGTCTGCATCTGCTCCTGCAATAGGTCTGTCACCTAGCGGTGCATCAAGGACATAATTCTTCTGTGCAGCATTGAGGATAATCCTCAGATCATGGAGCTAGTCTGCATTATTGCTACTAAAATCTTTCAACTTATTTTTCTCTAGGAACATATCAAAATAAACGGGGAGCTACATCGCGAGCTATTGATCTACAACATAGTTATGCAAATACTATCAGGACTAAGTTCATGATAAATTAAAGTTCAATTAATCATATTACTTAAGAACTCCCACTTAGATAGACATCCCTCTAGTCATCTAAATGATCACGTGATCCAAATCAACTAAACCATGTCCGATCATCACGCGAGATGGAGTAGTTTTCAATGGTGAACATCACTATGTTGATCATATCTACTATATGATCATGCTCGACCTTTCGGTCTCCAGTGTTTCGAGGCCATATCTGCATATGCTAGGCTCATCAAGTTTAACCCGAGTATTCCGCGTGTGCAAAACTGGCTTGCACCCGTTGTATGTCAACGTAGAGCTTATCACACCCGATCATCACGTGGTGTCTCGACACGATGAACTGTCGCAACGGTGCATACTCAGGGAGAACACTTATACCTTGAAATTTAGTGAGAGATCATCTTATAATACTACCGCCGAACTAAGCAAAATAAGATGCATAAAGCATAAACATCACATGCAATAAAAATATGTGACATGATATGGCCATCATCATCTTGTGCCTTTGATATCCATCTCCAAAACACCGTCATGATCTCTATCGTCACCGGCATGACACCATGATCTCCATCATCTTGATCTCTATCAACGTGTCGTAACATGGTCGTCTCACCAACTATTGCTATTGCATAGCGATAAAGTAAAGCAATTATATGGTGCTTGCATCTTATGCAATAAAGAGACAACCATTAGGCTCTTGCCAGTTGCCGATAACTTCAACAAAACATGATCATCTCATACAACAATTTATATCTCATCACGTCTTGACCATATCATATCACAACATGCCCTGCAAAAACAAGTTAGACGTCCTCTACTTTGTTGTTGCAAGTTTTACGTGGCTGCTACGGGCTTAGCAAGAACCGTTCTTACCTATGCATCAAAAACCACAATGCGGTATAGTGATTGCTTTTTGATCTTCAGAAAGAACCTTGTTCATTGAATCCGATTCAACTAAAGTTGGAGAAACTGACACCCACCAGCCACCTGTGTGCGAAGCACGTCGGTAGAACCAGTCTCACGTAAGCATACGCGTAATGTTGGTCTGGGCTGCTTCATCCAACAATACCGTCGAATCAAGAAACAACTAGTGACGGCAAGCAATATGTATATACCCACGCCCACAACTCCTTTGTGTTCTACTCGTGCATATAAAATCTACGCATAAACCTGGCTCGGATGCCACTGTTGGGGAACGCAGTAATTTCAAAAAAAATCCTACGCACACGCAAGATCATGGTGATGCATAGCAACAAGAGGGGAGAGTGTCGTCCATGTACCCTCGTAGACCATAAGTGGAAGTGTTATGACAACGCGGTTGATGTAGTCATACGTCTTCACGATCGACCGATCCCAGCATCGAAGGTACGTCACCTCCGCGATCTGCACACGTTCGGCTCAGTGATGTCCCACGAACTCACGATACAGTAGAGCTTCGAGGGAGAGCTTTGTCAGCATGACGGCGTGATGATGGTGATGATGTTGCTACCTAAACAGGGCTTCGCCTAAGCACTGCTACGATATGACCGAGGTGGATTATGGTGGAGGGGGGTACCGCACACGGCTTGGAACAATCAACTTGTGTGTCTATGGGGTGCCCCTGGCCACGTATATAAAGGATGGAGGGAGGAGGAGGCCGGCCCTCATAGGGCGCTCCCAAAGTGTGGAGTCCTACTAGGACTCCCTAGTCCTAGTAGGATTCCACCTCCCACATGGAATAGGAAAAGGGAAGGGAGAAGGAGAAGGAAGGAAGGGGGCGCCCCTTTTCCCTAGTCCAATTCGGACCAGTCCATGGGGAAGGGGCGCGGCTACCCTTGAAGCCATTCTCTCCTTTCCCGTATGGCCCATTAAGGCCCAATACGAATTCCCGTAACTCTCCGGTACTCCGAAAAATACCCAAATCACTAGGAACATTTCCGATGTCCGAATATAGCCTTCCAATATATCGATCTTCACGTATCGACCATTTCGAGACTCCTCGTCATGTCCCAGATCTCAGCCGGGACTCCAAACAAACTTCGGTCATCAAATCACATAACTCATAATACAAATCATCACAGAACGTTAAGCGTGCGGACCCTACGGGTTCGAGAACTATGTAGACATGACCGAGACACATCTCCGGTCAATAACCAATAGCGGAACCTGGATTCTCATATTGGCTCCTACATATTCTATGAAGATCTTTATCGGTCAAACCGCATAACAACATACGTGGTTCCCTTTGTCATCGGTATGTTACTTGCCCGAGATTCGATCGTCAGTATCTCAATACCTAGTTCAATCTCGTTACCGGAACGTCTCTTTACTCGTTCCGTAATGCAACATCCCGCAACTAACTCATTAGTCACATCGCTTGCAAGGCTTATAGTGATGTGCATTACCGAGAGGGCCCAAAGATACCTCTCCAATGCACGGAGTGACAAATCCTAATCTCGATCTATTCCAGCTCAACAAACACCACCGGAGACACCTGTAGAGCATCTTTATAATCACCCAGTTACATTGTGACGTTTGATAGCACACAAGGTGTTCCTCCGGTATTCGGGAGTTGCATAATCTCATAGTCAGAGGAACATGTATAAGTTATGAAGGAAGCAATAGCAACAAACTAAACGATCATCGTGCTAAGCTAACGATTGGGTCAAGTCAATCACATCATTATCTAATGATGTGATCTCTTTAATCAAATGACAACTCAGGTCTATGTCTAGGAAACCTAACCATCTTTGATTCAACGAGCTAGTTAAGTAGAGGCATACTAGTGACACTCTATTTGCTATGTATTCACACATGTACTAAGTTTCCGGTTAATACAATTCTAACATGAATAATAAACATTTATCATGATATAAGGAAATAAATAATAACTTTATTATTGCCTCTAGGGCATATTTCCTTCAAAAGCGTACCAAAGTGTACGGTCGCAACTTTGAGAAAATCATCAAGGAAAAGGCAAAAAGGGTAGTAAGCTAGTTCCGCAGAAGTTGGGCCGCAAAACTGTTTCCATTATAGTCTAATTAATACATCAAAGCGTATTCGTACAAGTGGTGCGATAAGCAATCGCGCTATTTAACATGCCCTAACCAAGGGACAGCTACGCACGGGTCCCGAAGGCAGGTAGAATGATCGTTAAAGAGACCATCTAAGAATTCCCTTGTACGCCAGTGCTTCTTGCCATCTTGGTGTATCCATCCTGTCGAGAGGACCGATGACCAGGTCGTCAGAAGAAACATGCGGAAAAAAAGGACCTAAAAAGGATAAAAAAGGAAAAATGGAAAGTATGTGATATTATGGATCGCAAGATAGTTATGCCTCCGTCTATGCCCATGGTATTTTTAATGCGTAGTTCTGTACGCGTGGTACGAATGCCGCTTCTTGGTTGGGACGGGGACGGAGGCCTAGTTGCTAGTCGAGCTCTTGACGGGCTGGGTTGCCCTGCTGCAGAGTAGTCCGGACTCCTTTGACAGTGTCCGAGAGTTCGGCCGGCGAATTAAGGTTCTGCTTGAAAAGGCCGCTCTGCACTTCTGCTGCTAACGCGGTGGTGTGCTCCTCGGTACGGAGGGAGCGTTCCGTGTTCCAATTGACTGTTATGACACCACGTGGACCGGGCATCTTGAGCTTAAGATAAGCATAGTGTGGCACCACGTTGAAGCGTGCAAATGCGCTTCGTCCGAGCACTGCGTGATAGCCGCTGCAAAAGGGGACTATATCGAAGATCAGCTCTTCGCTTTGGAAATTCTCTAGAGATCCGAAGACAACCTCTAGTGTGATTGAGCCTGTACAGCGGGCCTCTACACCTGGTATGACTCCTTTAAAGGTAGTCTTTGTGGGCTTAATTCTTGATGGATTAATGCCCATTTTGCGTGCCATATCCTGATAGAGCAGGTTCAGGCTGCTACCACCATTCATGAGGACTCGCATGAGGTGAAATCCATGAATGATTGGGTTGAGGACCAGCGCGGCTGAACCGCCATGACAGATACTGGTCGGATGGTCCCTGCGATCAAAAGTGATCGGGCAGGAAGACCATGGGTTGAACTTTGGGGCGACTGGCTCCATCGCGTAGACGTCCCTGAGGGCGCGCTTGCGTTCTCTCTTGGGGATGTGGGTAGCGTATATCATGTTTACCGTTTTAACTTGGGGGGGCTTCTTCTGTCCCCCTGTGTTCGGTGGCCGGGACTCCTCGTCATCATCTTTGCTTTGCGACCCCTTCTCCTTGTTCTCGGCATTTAACTTGCCGGCCTGTTTAAAAACCCAACGATCTATGTTGTTGTGATTGGCTGGTTTGTCAGGAGTGCTGTGTATGTGGCATGGGCGATCGAGTATGCGGTCCAAGCTGGATGGGCCCAAATTGTTCCTTTTGAATGGCTTCTTCCATTGGCCGGACTTGGAGCCGCTGAATCCGGTGTTAACCGCCCTGTCGTCGGTATTGTCACCATTGTTTCGACGCTTCTGTCTGTTGCATCGGGGCTTGCCGTTGCAATTCTTGGCTTCCGCAGTGCCAGGTTCACTTGCCCTGTTATTGCTACGAGCTAGCTAGCTATCTTTGCCCATGCAAAAGCGGGTCATAAGTGCCGTAAGGGCTGCCATGGACTCTAGCTTCTCTTGGCCGAGGTGTCGGGCGAGCCATTCATCCCGGATGCTGTGTTTGAAGGCCGCCAAGGCTTCGACATCCGGACAGTCGACGATCTGGTTCTTTTTAGTTAAGAACTTAGTCCAGAGTTTCCTGGCCGACTCTCTGGGTTGTTGAATTATGTGACTTAAGTCATCGGCATCCGGAGGCCGAACATATGTACCTTGGAAGTTGTCAAGGAAGGCTTTTTCCAAGTCCTCCCAGCTGCCAATGGAATTTTCGGGCAGGCTGTTCAGCCAGTGCCGGGCTGGCCCTTTGAGTTTTAGGGGGAGGAATTTAATGACATGGAGGTCATCATCGTGGGCCATATGAATATGGAGAATGAAGTCTTCAATCCATACCGCGGGGTCTGTGGTCCCATCGTATGATTCAATATTCACGGGTTTGAACCCTTCTGGGAATTCATGTTCCATGACTTCATCAGTGAAGCAGAGAGGGTGTGCGGCGCCTCTATATCGGGCCAGTTTGTGACATAGTTCGGATGGATTCCGTCTGTGGATTTCGGCTCGGATGTAATTGTACTTGCCATGTTCGTCTTGATAGCCGTCGTCGCATGTCGAGGCACACCCCCGTGATCCGTAGATCGATCTGGCCGGACCTGTTTTATTCTTCAGGCCCTGCCGGAGATCATACGTGTATCCTTGAGCAGCTTTGTCTTTGCCTTTATGGCGAGGTAAGGCGGGCTGGTGTTCGGCTTGTGTTGCCGCTTTGTCCCGGCCACGTGGTGGTCGGTCGGCCGCATTGTGAGCTGATGGCACGGGCTCCAGTGCCTCGTCATTGAATTGGGGTAGTAGTTTGCACTTCGGGTAACTTTTGAGTGGTCACTTGAGGCCATATTCCTCGGCTTCCAGGACGTTAGTCCATCTGTCATTGAGCAGGTCTTGATCAGCTTGAAGTTGTTGCTGCTTCTTTTTCAGGCTCCTTGCAGTGGCTATTAGCTGGCGCTTGAAGCACTCCTGCTCAAGAGATTCCTCAGGCACGATAAAATCCTTAGTGCCGAGGCTCGCCTCATCCTCGGAGAGCGGAAGATAATTAGTGTCCTCCGAGTCTTCGTGTGTGGCCTGTTCACCAGGGCTAACTTGCCCGTCTTCCCGTTCATTTTGTTCAGCAGTTGCCTCAACGGGGTCTTCATTGTCTTCGACACCGTCCGAAGTGCTATCTTCTCAGGTGCCGGTGTTGTTTTCTTTGCTGCGGTGTGACTTAGAGCGGCGCCGCTGATGCCGGTGCTTCAGTTGTATCTCGGGAGGTTTATCCTCAACCGAATCTTCCTTGTCATCGCCGCTATTCTCTTTTGGTGCATCCACCATGTATATGTCATACGAGGAAGTGGCCGTCCAGCATCCGGTAAATGGCGAGTTTTGGGCCTCTTCTTCTCCGGCATCGTCGTCCATATCAACAATGCCGTCAGAGCCATAATCGAGCATGTCAGTTAGGTCTTCGACGATGTCTATTAAGTGGGCGATGGTGGGAAGCTAAATTCTTCGTCATCGGCCTCCAGTCCAAACCAGATATAATTCGGCTGTGAGTCCCCCGCTAGGGAGAGTGTTTTTAATGAGTTTAGCACGTCGCCTAAAGGTGAGTGCCGGAAGATGTCCGCGGAGCTGAATTCAATGATCGACGCCCGATCAAGCTCGCCGTGCGTGGACGCACATGCCTCGGAACCTGTAGCCGGAAATGTGTCCGAGGATCTGGCAACACAGATCTCACTTGATGTTGGGTCTGTGTGTGGCTCCAACGCCGCTGAGTCTGTGGCCTCCATGGCGGGGCTGAGCCTCCCATCCTCGGATGGCGTGATCTGCTCCGGATCTAGAGCCAGAGTGGTTGTAGGTTCCATCTCCTGGGTGTGGTTCGATGACAGATTTAAGTCATGTTCGTCGTGGTGACAGGGAGCGGCTATTGCCGCGTTCTCGAACCCATCGAAGATCAAGTCTCCGCGGATGTCCACGACATAGTTCAAGCTTCCAAATCTGACCTGGTGGCCAGGGGCGTAGCTATCGATTTGCTCTAGATGACCAAGCGAGCTGGCCCATAGTGCGAAGCCACCGAACATGAAGATCTGTGCGGGAGGAAGGTTTCTCCCTAGACAATGTTGTTGTGGATGATTGACGGGGCCATCGAACCTCTTGGTGGCGACACATTGGAACTCTCAATGAAAGCACCAATGTCAGTGTCAAAACCAGCGGATCTCGGGTAGGGGGTCCCGAACTGTGCGTCTGAGGTTGATGGTAACAGGAGACAGGGGACACAATGTTTACCCAGGTTCGGGCCCTCTCGATGGAGGTAAAACCTACGTCCTGCTAGATTAATATTGATGAGTATAGGGGTTACAAGAGTTGATCTACCATGAGATCGTAATGGCTAAACCCTAGAAGTCTAGACTATCTAATTATGATTGTTCTGTCCTCCTCTAAGGATCTAGCCCTCCGGTTTATATAGACACTGGAGGGATCTAGGGTTACATAAAGTCAGTTACAGTGAAAGGAATCTTCATATTTGGCCGCCAAGCTTGCCTTCCACGCCAAGGAGAGTCCCATCCGGACACGGCTAGAGTCTTCGGTCATTGTATCTTCACAGCCCATCATTCCGGCCCATGGCTAACAGGCCGGACGCCCAAGGACCCCTTAGTCCAGGACTCCCTCACCCCGCGCTTCCGGTGGCGCCGAAGTGCCGCCGGGGCAATGATTGGGACGGCGATCTACATCAACAATCTTGCTAAAGTCAACACAAAATCTCTCCCCCTCTATGCAGTGGTGTAACACATCTTCTGCCCGCTGTAATCTCTACTTAAATATGGTGCTCAAGTCCATATATTATTTCCCAATGATCTATGGTTATCCTATGATGTTTGAGTAGATCTGTTTTGTCCTATGGTTTAATCGTGGTCTTGGTTGGTATGATTGGATATTTTATTTATGGTGCTATCCTACGGTGCCCTCCGTCTCACACAAACGTGAGGGCCCCCCGCCGTAGGGTGTTGCAATAAGTTCATGGTTTGCTTATTGTCAGTGTTGCGAGAATGACAGAAACTTAAACGAGGATAGGTACGCTATGGCGTATGGGAGTAAATAGGACTTGATACTTAATGCTATGGTTGGGTTTCACGACCTTAATGATCTTTAGTAGTTGCGGATGCTTGCTAGAGTTCCAATCATAAGTGCATATGAGCCAAGTAGAGAAAGTACGTTAGCTCATGCCTCTCCCTCATATAAAATTGCAAGAATGATTACAGGTACTTGTTATCGATTGCCTAGGGACAAATGACTTTCTTATTGACAAAAGCTTTCCACTTTTATTACCTTGCAATTTATCCGTAGTTTTATTCTCGCAAAGTACTCGTAGTTTTATCCTTGCAAAATAGTTTCATACTCGTTTCTGGTAAAGCGAACGTTAATGTGTGCGTAGAGTTGTATCGGTGGTCGATAGAACTTGAGGGAATATGTGTTCTACCTTTAGCTCCTCGTTGGGTTCGACACTCTATTTATCGAAAAAGGCTACAAACAATCCCCTATACTTGTGGGTTATCAAGACCTTTTCCTGGCGCCGTTGCCGGGGGGCAATAGCATGGGGTGAGTATTCTCGTGTGTGCTTGTTTGCTTTGTCACTAAGTAGTTTTTATTTCCTGTTCTGAGTTGTTCTCTATCTTTAGTTATGGATATGGAACACGAAACACCAAAAAATTAGTGGTACTTGCTACTCATGGAGATGGGGAACCTCCTAAAACCCTCGATGCTTGTTATGTGAAAAATATTATGCACTACTTTGATAATCCTGAGAAAAGCCCATTCAACTTGATAATGGGAGTAACGTTGGACCAACGTGAATACTTTAGGGATTATCGCTTGACTCAAAAGGGAAAACTTTTATGGGATCAAATTGAAATGTTGCAATGGTATGCTTGGGATTTATGCCAGAGATATGATTTTACTTGTTGCTCTAGGATCAAAGCTCCACATCTTCTCTTTTCATGTGAATTTAATGATAATGAAACCTTGGCTTCTAATGCTAGAGGTATATATGATTACTATGCTGTGGAACGAATAGAAGAACTTTTTGCTTGTAAGGGTGCTTATGAAATTGAATCTTTGTTTGAAAAGTTTGAAGATTTTGATGATTCAGTTTATAGACCTGAAAAGTTTGCTATCCTTAAATATTTCTATGATAATTATAAATTCAATTCCGATATTGATGAATTTATTGAGAGACTCTCCGCTGTCCAAGAAGAGACTAATATTTTGCAGGAGTCTATGGAAGAAGGAATTGGTGAAACTGTGAGCTCATTGGATGAAAAAGATGAGGAGGAGAGTGAAGAACAAAAGGAGGAAGAACAGATTGATCACCAGTGCCTACCTTCTAATGAGAGTAACCCTCCAACTCATACATTGTTTAATGTTCCTTCGTTCTTACCGAAGGATGAATGTTATGATAATTGCTGTGATCCCGTTGATTCATTTGAAATATCCCTTTTTGATGATCTGGATGCTTGCTATGCTTGTGGACAAGATGCCAATATGAATTATGCCTATGGAGATGAACTTGCTATTGTTCCTTATATTAAGAATGAAATTGTTGCTATTGCACCCACACATGATAGTCCTATTACCTTTTTGAATTCTCCCAACTACACTATATCGGAGAAGTTTGCTCTTGTTAAGGATTATATTGATGGGTTGCCTTTTACCGTTGCACATGATGATTTTGATGAATATAATACGCATGTGTTTTCTGCTCCTACTTGCAATTATTATGAGAGAGGAACTATATCTCCGCCTCTTTATGTTTCCAACATGAAAGAATTGCAAGAAACTGCTTATACTATGTATTGGTCTTTACTTGATGTGCATGAATTGTTATTGTATGACATGCCGATGCATAGGAAGAGAGTTAGACTTTGTCATTTCTTGATATATGTTGCTTTGTGCTCACAACTAAATGCCAAATCATTGTTAATTCAAATTGGCTTTGATATACCTTGGGATTCGGGTGGATTCATTACATGAGCACATTATGCCTAGCTTAAAGGCTTTAAAGAAAGCGCTGCTAAGGAGACAACCTGGAAGTTTTAGAGAGTCATTTATTTATGTTGAGTGCTTTTATATAGTTTGAAATCAAAAAAATATAGAGGGGAACTTAAAACTTCACAAAAAGAAAAGTGAAAGTGAGATATACGAGCATTCTGAAAGTGGGGGACGTCCTTGAACTTTGTTCATGCCCATGGAAACTTTATGAATCTTGAATTGCAGAAAATTTTCAACAAAAATAATTATCCCCTTTTAAAGTTCCATTGTATTGTAAAAATAATGTGCCAAGGTTTGCCTTTAGGATGTTTACATTGCTTGTTGGTTTGTGCGATGCAAAACAGAAACTTTGGTTGTAGTGTGCGATTTTACATTTTTTTACCAGAACGTAAAACGGTTCTGAAACTTTTTGCACTGTCTTTATATACAAATTGTTTATTTTTCCTAATTGTTTCAGAATTTTTGGAGTACCAGAGGTATGGTGAATGTTCAGATTACTACAGACTATCCTGTTTAAGACATAATCTATTTTTGATGCATTGTTTTGCTTGTTTTTGATGAAACTATCGATTTTTATCAGTGGTATAAGCCATGAAAAAGTTATATCACAGTAGCTACAATGAAAAACAAAATATGAATTGGTTTGCAACAGTACTTAGAGTAGTGTTTTGCTTTATTATACTAATGGATCTTACCAAACTTTCTGTTGAGTTTTGTGTGGATGAAGTGATCAAAGATCGAGGAGGTCTCCATATGAGGAAAAGGAGGAGAGGCAAGAGCTCAAGCTTGGGGATTCCCAAGGCACCCCAAGTAAATATTCAAGGATACTCAAGCGTCTAAGCTTGGGGATGCCCCGGAAGGCATCCCATCTTTCTTCAACAAGTATCGATATGTTTTCGGTTTTGTTTCGTTCATGTGATATGTGCAAATCTTGGAGCGTCTTTTGCTTTTAGTTTTCGTTTTTCTTTTATGAACCATGCTGGTATGAGATAGTCCATGGTTGATTTATAGAATTCTCATTGCACTTCACTTATATCTTTTGAGTATGGCTTTATAGAATGCTTCATGTGCTTCACTTATATCATTTGAAGTTTGGATTGCATGTTTCTCTTCACATAGAAAACCGTTGTTTGTAGAATGCTCTTTTGTTTCAATTATATTTATTAGAGCATGATCTTTTATAGAAAGAATTAAACTCTCATGCTTCACTTATATCTATTTAGAGAGCCAAAATGAATTGGTCAATTGCATGGTTAGTCATAAAATCCTACATAAAACTTATGGATCATTGAATATGATATGTTTGATTTCTTGAAATAGTTTTGCAATATAGAGATGGAATATGTGGGAGGTACTAGTAAACGGTTGTGTTTAGTAAGAATATTAGTGTTAAGGTTTGTGATTCCCGAAGCATGCACGTATAGTCTCTCGTTATGCTATGATCTTGGAGCATGATTTATTATTGATTGTCTTCCTTATGAGTGGCAGTCGGGGATGAGCGATGGTCTTTTCCTACGAATCTATCCCCCTAGGGGCATGCGCAGTAGTACTTTGCTTCAAGGGCTAATAAACTTTTCAATGAGTATATGAGTTCTTTATGACTAATGTGAGTCCATGGATTATACGCACTCTTACCTTTCCGCAATTTGCTAGCCTCTACGGTACCGTGCATTGCCCTTTCTCACATCGAGACGTGGTGCAAACTTCGCAGGTGCATCCAAACCCCGTAATATGATACGATCTATCACACATAAGCATTATTATATCTTCCTCAAAACAGCCACCATACCTACCTATTATGGCTTTTCCATGGCCATTCCGAGATATATTGCCATGCAACTTCCACCGCTTCCCTTTGATGACTTCAGCATTCATTGTCATATTGCTTTGCATGATCATATAGCTGGCATAGTAGTTGTGGCTCAGCCACCGTTCATCATTTTTCATACATGTGACGCTAGATCATTGCTAGAGGCATTCATATAGATTCATACTTTGTCATAGGTATCGAGTTGTAATTTTTATTTTCTTTTGAGTTATAAGTAAATAGAAGTGTGATGATCATCATTATTCATTTTTAGAGCAGTGCCCCAGTGAGGAAAGGATGATGGAGACTAGGATTCCCCCACAAGTCGGGATGAGACTTCGGACAATGAGAGAAAAAAAATAAAAAAAATAAAAGGAAAATAAAAAGATAGAAAATAGAAAAAGAAAAATAAATAAACAAACAAAGAGAGAAGGGGCATTGTTAGTATCCTTTACCACACTTGTGCTTCAAAGTCGCACCATGTTTTTCATACGGAGAGTCTCCTATGTTGTCACTTTCATATACTAGTGGGAATTTTTCATTATAGGATTAGATGCACACCCACTTAGTTTCATATTGAGCTCTCATACAGTTATAGCTCTTAGTGCATTCGTTGCATGGCAATCCCTACTCCTCACGTGGATATCAATTGATGGGCATCTCCATAGCCTGTTGGTAAGCCGCGTCGATGTGAGACTTTCTACTTTTTGTCTTCTCTATATTTACCCCTATCATTATACTCTATTCCACCCGTAGTGCTATATCCATGGCTTGCGCTCATGTATTGTGTGAGAGTTGAAAACGCTGAAGCGTGTTAAAAAGTATGAACCAATTGCTCGGCTTGTCATCAGGGTTGTGCATGATAAATACTTTGTGTTAAGAAGACAGAGCATGACAAGGCTATATGATTTTGTAGGGATAGCTTTCTTTAACGTTGATATTTTGAAAGACATGATTGTTTGTTGGGATGCATGTATATTGATGTCTTTGTGTCAAATTATAGACTATTGCTTTGAATCACTTATGTCTTAATATTCATGCCATGAGTACATATATGATCAAGTTTATGCTAGGTAGCATTCCACATCAAAAATTATCTTTTTTATCATTTACCTGCTCGAGGACGAGCAGGAATTAAGCTTGGGGATGCTGATACGTCTCCGTCGTATCTATAATTTTTTATTCTTTCATGCCAATATTATACAAGTTTTACATACTTTTGGCAACTTTTTATATGATTTATTGGACTAACCTATTGATCCAGTGCCCAGTGCTAGTTCCTGTTTTCTGCATGTTTTTTGTATCGTAGAGTATCCATATCAAACGAAGTTCAAATGCAATAAAATTTTATGGAGAATTATTTTGGAATATATGTGATTTTTGAGAGTTGGAATCACTGCAAACGGAGGCCCACACAGGGCACAAGACACCAGGGCGTGCTAGAGTCCCCTGGCGCGCGGTGGTGGGTTGTGCCCACCTCATACATCGGTTGGACCTCTACTTCAGGTGCAAGGAAGCTTATATCCGGAAAAATTCCTGTTAAAATCTCAGAGCAATCGGAGTTACCTATCTCTGGGAATATAAGAAATGGTTTTCGGCCAGATCTAGGGAGCGCGAAACAGAAGAGAACAGAGAGGGAGATCCAATCTCGGAGGGGCTCTCGCCCCTCCCATGCCATGGAAGCCAAGGACCAGAGGGGAAATACTTCTCCCACCTAGGGAGGAGGCCAAGGAAGAAGAAGAAGGAGGGGGGCTCTCTCCCCCTCGCTTCCGGTGGCACCGGAGTGCCGTTGGGGCAATGATCGGGACGGCGATCTACATCAACAATCTTGCTACCATCAACACCAACTCTCTCCCCCTCTATGCAGCGAAGTAACACCTCTTCTCCCCGCTGTAATCTCTACTTAAACATGGTGCTCAACTCCATATATTATTTCCCAATAATCTATGGTTATCCTATGATGTTTGAGTAGATCCGTTTTGTCCTATGGGTTAATCGTCATCTTGGTTTGTATGATTGTATATTTTCTTTATGGTGTTGTCCTACGGTGCCCTCCGTCTCGCGCAAACGTGAGGGGCCCCGCTGTAGGGTGTTGCAATATGTTCATGGTTTGCTTATTGTCAGTGTTGCAGGAATGACAGAAACTAAAACGCGGATAGGTAGGCTATGGCGTATGGGAGTAAAGAGGACTTGATACTTAATGCTATGGTTGGGTTTCACGACCTTAATGATCTTTAGTAGTTGCGGATGCTTGCTAGAGTTCCAATCATAAGTGCATATGATCCAAGTAGAGAAAGTATGTTAACTCATGCCTCTCCCTCATATAAAATTTCAAGAACGATTACCGGTACTTATTATCGATTTCCTAGGGACAAATGACTTTCATATCTGGGACTCCGAACTACCTTCGGTGCATCAAAACATATAAACTCATAATACCGATCTTCACCAAACGTTAAGCGTGCGGACCCTACGGGTTTGAGAACTATGTAGACATGACCGAGACTCATCTCCGGTCAATAACCAATAGCGGAACCTGGATGCTCATATTGGTTCCTACATATTCGACGAAGATCTTTATCGGTCAAACCGCATAACAACATACATTGTTCCCTTTGTTATCGGTATGTTACTTGCCCGAGATTCGATCGTCGTTATCTCAATACCTAGTTCAATCTCATTACCGGCAAGTCTCTTTACTCGTTCCATAAAGCAACATCCCGTAACTAACTCATTAGTCACATTGCTTGCAAGGCTTATAGTGATGTGCATTATCGAGAGGGCCCAGAGATACCTCTCCGATACACGGAGTGACAAATCCTAATATTGATCTATGCCAATTCAACAAACACCATCGGATACACCTGTAGAGCATATTTATAGTCACCCAGTTGCATTGTGACATTTGATAGCACACTAAGTGTTCCTCTGGTATTCGGGAGTTGCATAATCTCATAGTCATAGGAACATGTATAAGTTATGGAGAAAGCAATAGCAGTAAACTAAACGATCATCGTGCTAAGCTAACGGATGGGTCAAGTCAATCACATCATTCTCTAATGATGTGATCCTGTTCATCAAATGACAACTCTTTGTCCATGGCTAGGAAACATAACCATCTTTGATTAACGACCTAGTCAAGTAGAGGCATACTAGTGACACTCTGTTTGTCTATGTATTCACACATGTACTAAGTTTCCGGTTAATAAAATTCTAGCATGAATAATAAACATTTATCATGATATAAGGAAATATAAATAACAACTTTAGTATTGCCTCTAGGGCATATTTCCTTCAGTCTCCCACTTGCACTAGAGTCAATAATCTAGATTACACAGTAATGATTCTAACACCCATGGAGTCTTGGTGCCGATCATTTTTTGTTCATGAGAGAGGCTTAGTCAATGGGTCTACAACATTCAGATCCGTATTTATCTTGCAAATCTCTATGTATCCCTCCTTGACTTGATCGCGTATGGAATTGAATCGTCTCTTGATGTGCTTGGTTCTCCTGTGAAATCTGGATTCCTTTGCCAAGGCAATTGCACCAGCATTGTCACAAAAGATTTTCATTGGACCTGATGCACTGGGTATGACACCTAGATCGGATATGAACTCCTTCATCCAGACTCCCTCATTTGCTGCTTCCGAAGCAGCTATGTACTCTGCTTCACATGTAGATCCCGCCACGACGCTCTGCTTGGAACTGCACCAACTGACAGCTCCACCATTCAATAAAAATAAGTATCCGGTTTGTGACTTAGAGTCATCCGAATCAGTGTCAAAGCTTGCATCGACGTAACCGTTTATGATGAGCTCTTTGTCACCTCCATAAACGGGAAACATATCCTTAGTCCTTTTCAGGTATTTCAGGATGTTCTTGACCGCTGTCCAGTGATCCACTCCTGGATTACTTTGGTACCTCCCTGCTAAACTAATAGCAAGGCACACATAAGGTCTGGTACACAGCATTGCATACATGATAGAACCTATGGCTGAAGCATAGGGAATGACTTTCATTTTCTCTCTATCTTTTGCAGTGGTCGGGCATTGAGTCTGACTCAACTTCACACCTTGTAACATAGGCAAGAACCCTTTCTTTGCTTGATCCATTTTGAACTTCTTCAAAACTTTATCAAGGTATGTGCTTTGTGGAAGTCCAATTAAGCGTCTTGATCTATCTCTATAGATCTTGATGCCTAATATATAAGTAGCTTCACCGAGGTCTTTCATTGAAAAATTCTTATTCAAGTATCCTTTTATACTATTCAGAAATTCAGTATCATTTCCGATCAACAATATGTCATCCACATATAATATCAGAAATGCTACAAAGCTCCCACTCACTTTCTTGTAAGTACAAGCCTCTCCAAAAGTCTGTATAAAACCATATGCTTTGATCACACTATCAAAGTGTATATTCCAACTCTGAGAGGCTTGCACCAGTCCATAAATGGATCGCTGGAGCTGGCACACTTTGTTAGCACCTTTTGGATCGACAAAACCTTCTGTTTGCATCATATATAATTCTTCTTTAAGATATGCTTTAAGGAATGCAGTTTTGACATCCATTTGCCAAATTTCATAATCATAAAATGCGGCAATTGCTAACATGATTCGGACAGACTTAAGCATTGATACGTCCATTTTGCATCATGCTTTTATATCGATATTTATTGCATTGTGGGCTGTTATTACACATTATGTCACAATACTTATGCCTATTCTCTCTTATTTTAGAAGGTTTACATAAAGAGGGAGAATGCCGGCAGCTGGGATTCTGGGCTGGAAAAGGAGCAAATATTAGAGACCTATTCTGCACAGCTCCAAAAGTCCTAAAACTTCACGGAAGTTATTTTCATAATATATAAAAAATACTGAGCACAAGAAGTGCCAGAGGGGGCCACTCACCAGCCACAAGGGTGGGGGCGCGCCCTACCCCCCTAGGCATGCCTTCCTGCCTCGTGGGCCCCCTGGTGGCCCTCCGATGCCCATCTTCTGCTATATGGAGTCTTCCATTGAGGAAAAAATCATAAGCAAGCTTTCGGGACGAGACTCCGCCGCCACGAGGCGGAACCTTGGCGGAACTAATCTAGGGCTCCGGCGGAGCTGTTCTGCCAGGGAAACTTCCCTCCGGGAGAGGGAAATCATCACCATCATCATCACCAACGATCCTCACATTGGGAGGGGGTCAATCTCCATCAACATCTTCACCAGCACCATCTCCTCTCAAACCCTAGTTTATCTCTTGTATCCAATTCTTGTCTCTAAGTCTGGGATTGGTACCTGCAGGTTGCTAGTAGTGTTGATTACTCCTTGTAGTTGATGCTAGTTGGTTTACTTGGTGGAAGATCGTATGTTCAGATCCTATATGCATATTAATACCCCTCTAATTATGAACATGAATATGCTTTGTGAGTAGTTACGTTTGTTCCTGAGGACATGGGAGAAGTCTTGCTATTAGTAGTCATGTTTAACATCCCAAATTTTCAATTTGGAATGTCATACACTAGATCATCATTGCATATCATATTTATTGCATTTTGGTTGATCCTAGAAATTTTTGCAACTCAAGGACCCTCGAAGAGAATTGGGGATTTCGTTATTTTCATATTTGAGTTGTCTCAAATTTTGAAAATAGGATCATTTGATTTTATTTATTTTATCTTCAATTATTTCTAATATAAAAATATGAGAGAGGGAATAAAATGACTTTCCCAAAATAAAGAAATATTGAGGATTTAATAAAAAAATCAAACAAGATTTTATTTGGTTTTGTTTGCTATTTTATTTGAATTTAGGAAAAATACGTGTTTTTCAAAATTGCATTTAGGCCCCAAATAAATGTTCATCATGTGCGGCTTGATTTTAGAAGCCGGAGAAATTTTATTTCGGGATTTTTGGAGTCCGTTTAGTAGTCCTTTTGTTTTTTTTCTGAGCGTAACTATTTAAAAAAAACGCAACCGACCTACGGGCCGTGCCGACCTGGACACGAGGCCCGTCCGGCTTTATATGCCGGGGAGGCCCAGCGAGAACCCCACCCCCAAACCCTAGCCGCCCCAAGCCCGCGCCGCCGGACCCGCCGCCCGAGGTTTACCTCGATCCCGCCGCCGTTTTAAAAAAAAACCGTTCGGTTTTCCGACGGTATTGTTCGTATTTTTAGTTTTGGTTTTTTTAAATAGATCGGTTTTCTGGCTTATTTAATTAGTGAGCGTTCGCCCGTTCGTTCGTTTTAACGAACGTTCGTCGTTTTTCTTTTTCTCGGATTAAATCCGCGATTTTTCTGATCGCGATTTCTGATCCGATTTTCGTTTTAGTTTAACTTTTCGCTCGTTTATCAGAATAAGGCGATTCAAGCGCCCGGAGTATCGTCTCGAAGCCCTCTTTCCGTTTAACCAACTCAAACAAGTTTTTGCCACTGTAAAAATTGCCTTAGATCCAGAATAGTAAACGAAGCTTGTTTCTTTTGTCATTTTGTCTTCCATTGCTTCGTTCGATTTGATTCTTTTTGCCAACCGGAGTTCTTAAGTTGAACCTTCTGGTTAGATCTCTTATTTGATTTTTACCTGTGCATTAGTTGAGTACTTATTGTATGCTTGTTTGTTTGCGATAGAGTACCCGGAGTGCGCCGCTTGCTACTTCGAATCGCTAGGTTTCCCAGATCATCAGCAAGGCAAGTAACACTTTTACCATACCTCCTACTACCCGGTTTTATTGCATTAGATCAATATTTACACACTGCATGATTAGGATCTAATTAAATTGTGGGTTTGGGAAGTAGTTGAGGTAGTACCTATTACCTGTTTACTTTCAAACCTTTGGGAGTCACTTCTACGTTTGCTTATTATGCCATGCTATGCTAGTAGACGTGGATTGGGTGAGTGTATCCATGACATATGTGAGATTGTTAATTAATGGTTTATTTAAGGTGGCAACTTAAACACACATCTGGGTGGATTGAGGTACCTGGGTATTCCAGGATTGCCTGTTTTTCTTTATGGACCGCCACCCAGGCTCAAAGGGATCATAAGATTTTTCATGCTAGAAACTTTCGTGTGCAGCCACAAGCTATTATGGGCTCTAGCATAGTTGACTAAGTCGTGCGAACTCTTACAGTGGTAGACTAGAAGATGTAGGGGATGTAGGTGGTACGGTCTACCCATCGTAAGGTGCTAGCACTTCTGAAAGACTATGTCTCGGCCATCCGTCTTCTCAAACACCTTGTAGTGCAAGAAACCAAACGGAGGCGATCGAGTCTTGTGGGGAAAAGTGCACAAACCTCTGCAGAGTGTATAAACTAATCATGGTTAGCCGTGTCCCCGGTTATGGACATCTTGAGTATCTAGTACCTGGATTATCATGTGAATCTCAACATGTTACTCTAAATTAATTTTGACAGATTTGTTTAATGATGATGCTTAATTGGGATTGAGAATGTTGTCAACCATTCTCAATGTTTAACAACCACCATGATAGTTAAATAAATTTATTCCTTTGCAGCAGGGAAAAATTGGCTTTACGGATAACTGTAATCATAGAGCTTTCCACCAGCCAAATATGCATATAGAATAGCTGTTTCATTCCATTACTCTCTATTTGTTACATTGCCAGCATATTCCATGTGCTGACCCGTTTCGGGCTGCAACGTTAATGTTGCAGACTTTTCAGACGATGATTAAGGAGTTTTAGGTCGTGGTTCTATACTCAGTGATGCCGTTGGAGTTGATGGACTCACTTATCTTCCAAGCCTTCTGTTGTTATCGTTATTAGATGACCTTAAGCCATATTAATTGTACTAAGCTCTCTCTTGAGACACTCGATGTAATAAGTGTGTGATTGCAACTCTGCTATAAATACTTCAAGTACTGTGTGGTGTCAGCATTACTGATCTAGGGATGACACCGGAGCACAGAGATTGGACCGTTTGAGGTCTGGTCGCTACATCATGTGAATTTGGTATTCGTTCGATATTTTGATGAGATGTATGTTGTCTCCTGACGGTGTCCTGGACTAGGGGGTACTCACCACGTCGTCTCCCGATCTATTAGATTGGGCCGAGGCCCCCCATGGCCGTATACTCATGGGCCAGTTCGGACAGCTATCGCATACAAGGAAGATTCCACAAAGACTTGACGATCAAGACAAGGACTTCTCCCCACCGGCGTATTCGGCTAGAACTCTTGTTAACCTAGGCCTCTGGTGCATTATATAAACCAGGGCCAGGCTAGTCGATAGAATATACAACATACAGAACAACAATCATACCATAGGCTAGCTTCTAGGGTTTAGCCTCCTTGATCTCGTGGTAGATCTACTCTTGTACTACCCATATCATCAATATTAATCAAGCAGGACTTATGGACATCTTGAGTATCTAGTACCTGGATTATCATGTGAATCTCAACATGTTACTCTAAATTAATTTTGACGGGTTTGTTTAATGATGATGCTTAATTGGGATTGAGAAGGATGTCAACCATTCTCAATGTTTAACAACCACCATGATAGTTAAATAAATTTATTCCTTTGCAGTAGGGAAAAATTGGCTTTACGCAAAACTGTAACCATAGAGCTTTCCACCAGCCAAATATGCATATAGAATAGCTGTTTCATTCCATTACTCTCTATGTGTTACATTGCCAGCATATTCCATGTGCTGACCCGTTTTGGGCTGCAACGTTAATGTTGCAGACTTTTCAGGCGATGATTAAGAAGTTTTAGGTCGTGGTTCTATACTCAGTGATGCCGTTGGAGTTGATGGACTCACTTATCTTCCAAGCCTTCTGTTGTTATCGTTATAAGATGGCTTTAAGCCATATTAATTGTAATAAGCTCTCTCTTGAGACACTCAATGTAATAAGTGTGTGATTGCTACTCTGCTATAAATCATTCAAGTACTATGTGGTGTCAGCATTACTGATCCAGGGATGACACCGGAGCACAGAGATTGGACCGTTTGAGGTCTGGTCGCTACAAGATGGTATCAGAGCACACGCTGACTGTAGGACACGACCACTAAGCTAAAGACCTAGATCACTACTCACTCTCTTCTCTTCTGACTCCTCATATTTTCTACTCTTTTAGGATGGCGGATGCAAGGAACAAGTTCACTCAACCGGATGAAGACACACCCTTTGGACGTCACTTGAAGGAAGTCACTAGATACCTGAACATAGGAGTACCAAGCTTCACCGGAACCTACAACGCCACCTTACCTGAAGGAGAGCGCTGGATGATTCAAGTTCAAGTTCCAGGAAGGACGTTCATGCCAGTCACTGAGCCCATAGAGTTTTCTTTTGATGCACCAACTTGGAATCTAGGAAAGAGCATGGCAGCTCACATCGCCATGGGACGTATTGGAGAAGTCTACAGCAATGATCTCAAGGATACTATCTACCAGATTTGTGGACGCCGAGATGAGCACTGGGAGATGATCAGCACCAGAAAGGATAGATCGATTGCAGCTTTCATCCAGGAGTTAAACCAACACATTAGACGTCAGGAGAACTAGATGTGCGCCAACATGATAGACCTGAAGAAGGCAAAGACAAGAATCGAGGAACTGGAGGAAGAACTCAAGGCTACTCGTGAAGATTATGAAGAAGAAATTGAAGTATTAGTGGATAAGAATGCTGACCTAACAATGAAGATTGGAATAATTATGGGAGGCCCTACATCGGTAGAAGAAGACGAAGAACCCAAGGAGATTCGCCCGGAAGACTACGTAATCATCAACGACACCGACTCGGATCTCGACGATAGCAATGATGACTATGTTGATGAAGCCGAAGCAGATATCATGGAGTCTGCAACCGAAGAATATTTCTAGTAGACCACCTCATCAGTAGTAGTAGTCCACCATGTAAATATTATAGTCCGAGCACTTTTGCGATAGTTAGATCGATTGTATGCCCTTGTTTGATTGAATGAATGAAGTGAATTGTTTGCTTTTGCCTCATGTGCATATGGGTAGTGTTTTCTCTTTAGACCCCCTCTATTCTTAAATCTCATCTTTTCTAAACCCTCAGATGCCTCCGAGACGTGACCCCGGATTTACCTTTCCACCGGAGCTCACTCAGTTGATCCAGCAGCAGAATACATTGATGCAATTGCTAGTCGAGAATCATAATCAAGGGAACAACAACAACAACCCACCACCACCACCACATGTTGATCACTTAGCCCATTTTCTTAGGCTGAATCCGCCGGTGTTTTCCAGTAGTACCGAGCCGATAGTAGCAGATGATTGGCTCCGCAAGACAGCTAGAGAGTTGACCACAGCAGGATGCACGGATGCGGAGAAGGTGAAGTTTGTCGCACATCAGCTTGAAGGACCCGCGGCCTCTTGGTGGGAGAATTTCACAGCCACTTTCCGTGTCGATACTATCACATGGGACCAGTTTCAGCAGACTTTTCGTACTGCCCATGTTTCAGCAGGAGCTATGGCCATGAAGAAGCGAGAGTTTCGCAACTTGCGCCAAGGAGGACGGATAGTTGGCCAGTATGTGGAAGACTTCAGTAAATTAGCACGTTATGCCCTAGATGACGTTGCTACGGATGCAGCAAAGCAGGAGAAATTTCTGGAAGGACTGAATGATAAGTTGAGCATGCAGTTGATGGTAGCAACCTTCAACAACTACCAGGAGTTGGTAGATCATGCTCTCATGATTGAAGGGAAGCAGCAGCAAATTGAGAATCACAAGAGGAAGTATGCTCAAGGAAAGCACAATTCGGGAGCTCAGCAAAAGCCACGATTTACCCCTAGGCCGGGAGGACATTTTCAGCATACGCATGGAGGAGGTAGCTTGCACAATCACAATGGCCCCAGGAATGGTAATGGGAATGGAGGAAGCAACGGCCTGAACAGCACCAACCCATCAACCCCAGCCAAGAAAGACTTGAGCCAAGTCACTTGCTTTAAGTGCCAGAAGACCGGACATTATGCCAATGAATGTCCTGAATCCCAGAATGGGAATGGCAATGGAAGCTCTGGGAAGAAGCTGAACCCTTTCAACAGGGGACAGGTGAACCACGTTAACGTGGAGGAGGTTGAAGAGCAGCCGGATGAAGTAATTGGTAAGTTTTTGGTTAAGTCATTTACTGCACTCGTTCTTTTTGATACTGGTGCATCGCATTCATACATATCAAGGGGATTTGTGGATAAGTATAAACTGCCAACCCAAGCCCTTAGGTCACCCATGTTAGTAACCTCGCCTGGAGCAGAATATATGGCTAGTCTATGGTGTGATCGGTTACCATTAAGGATTGGTAACTACGTATTCCCATCAGACCTAATAGTGTTGGAATCCCAAGGATTGGATGTGATATTAGGCATGGATTGGTTGTCAAAGTATGAAGGGAATATTGAATTTGCCAGTAAATCAATTTTGCTTACCACCCCAGAAGGGAGAAGGATCAAGTATGTATCCTGACATGTGCCAAAGAGGACTCAAGTAAATTGTTTAACCAGAGTTGTGCAGGAGGAAGTACTAGTAGTGAAGGATTTCCCCGAAGTATTTCCAGAAGAGTTGCCAGGCATGCCACCGGATAGAGGTATTGAGTTTTTGATTGAGCTTTTGCTAGGCACAGGGCCAATATCAAAGAGACCATATAGGATGCCTGCAAAGGATTTGGTGGAAATTAAGAAGCAAATTAAGGAGTTACTGGATAAAGGTTATATTCGCCCAAGTTCTTCACCTTGGGGATCGCCAGTACTTCTAGTAGAAAAGAAGGATGGATCGTTAAGGATGGTTGTCGATTATCAAGGATTGAATGAAGTAACCATCAAGAACAAGTACCCACTACCGATGATCAATGATCTGTTTGATCGGTTGCAAGGAGCTAAGGTATTTTCCAAGATCGATCTGTGATTAGGATACCACCAGTTGAAGATTCAGGAACAGGATATACCCAAGACGGCTTTTACCACCAGGTATGGGATGTACGAGTATACCGTTATGTCATTTGGTCTGACTAACGCACCTGCATATTTTATGAACATGATGAACAAAGTGTTTATGGAGTTCTTGGATAAGTTCGTCGTAGTGTTCATTGATGATATCCTGGTTTACTCGAAGAATGAAGAGGAGCATAAGGAACATTTGCGTTTGGTTCTTGGAAAGCTCAGAGAACATCAGTTATATGCCAAGTTTAGCAAATGTGAGTTTTGGTTGAAAGAAGTTGGATTTCTCGGACACGTTATATCCGGAGAAGGTATAGCAGTAGATCCCACTAAAGTTGATACTGTGACCAAGTGGGAAGCACCAACCACCGTGGGAGAGATCTGGAGTTTTCTTGGACTCGCAGGATACTACCGGAGGTTTATTGAGAATTTCTCAAAGATTGCGAAGCCTATGACGGAGTTGCTGAAGAAGGATACCAAGTTCATATGGACGGAGGAATGTGAGGCTAGTTTTCAGGAGTTGAAGAAACGTTTGGTTACCTCACCAGTGTTGATTTTACCGGATCAGACCAAGGACTATGAGGTGTATTGCGATGCTTCACGTAGAGGACTTGGAGCAGTGCTGATGCAGGAAGGGAGAGTTGTTTCATATGCCTCACGGCAGCTTAAGCCTCATGAGTTGAATTATGCTACGCGTGATTTGGAGTTAGCAGCCGTAGTGCATGCACTGAAGACTTGGAGACATTTTCTGATTGGAAACCATTGCGAGGTGTATACGGATCATAAGAGTTTGAAGTATATTTTCACACAGAAGGAGTTGAATCTCAAACAAAGGAGATGGTTGGAGCTCATCAAAGATTATGATATGAAATTGCATTATCACCCTCGAAAGGCTAACGTAGTAGCTGACGCGTTGAGCCGTAAGAGCCATGTCAACACTCTAATGATGGGAGATTTACCAAGTGAGTTAGCCGAAAATCTTCGAGAGCTATGTTTGGAAATAGTTCCAAGAGGCTATGTAGCAGCATTGGAGATTCAGTCTACGTTGATGGATAAGATCAGAGAAGCTCAAAGGACTGACCAGGAGATTGCTTCTATTAAGGAGAAAATGAACAAAGTAAAAGCTAAGGGATTTCGTGAGGATGAGCACGATACCTTATGGTTTGAAGACCGTGTCTATGTACCAAATGATCCGGAGATCAGGAAGTTAAATTTACAAGAGGCCCATGATTCACCATACTTGATTCACCCAGGAAATACCAAGATGTATTTGGATTTGAAGGATATTTTCTGGTGGACCAGAATGAAGAAGGATATTGCTGAGTATGTAGCAGTTTGTGATGTATGTCAGAGAGTGAAGGCAGAGCATCAGAAGCCAGCCGGATTGCTACAACCATTGCCGATACCCGAATGGAAGTGGGATAAGCTAGGCATGGATTTTATTACAGGATTACCCAGAACACGTTCAGGCTATGACTCGATATGGGTTGTAGTCGATCGCTTGACAAAGGTAGCTCATTTCATTCCAGTAAAGACTACCTATATCAGTGCAAAGTTGGCAAAGATATACATGACCAGGATCGTATGTCTGCATGGAGTTCCAAGGAGCATTGTATCAGATAGAGGAACCCAGTTTACCTCAAAGTTCTGGAATCAGTTGCATGAGACTTTGGGAACCAGGCTAGAGTTTAGCACAGCTTTCCACCCGCAGAAAGATGGACGGACTGAGAGAGTCAACCAGATTTTGGAGGATATGCTAAGAGCTTGTGCGCTAGATTATGGATCTAGTTGGGATGAGAATTTGCCATATGCAGAGTTCTCTTACAACAACAGCTATCAATCCAGTTTGAAGATGGCCCCTTTCGAAGCCTTGTACGGAAGGAGGTGCAGGACCCCATTGTCTTGGGATGAAGTTGGAGACCGCCAGTTGTTTGGACCGGATCTGATAAAGGAGTCTGAACAGAAAGTGAAATTGATTCGTGATAGGCTCAAGGTAGCTCAGTCCAGGCAGAAGAGTTATGCAGATTCTAAACGCAAGGAGACAGTTTACGAAGTAGGAGACCGAGTTTATCTTCGAGTATCTCCACTTCGAGGAGTTAAGCGCTTTGGAGTTAAGGGAAAACTAGCGCCACGTTTTGTAGGCCCATACAAAGTTTTGGAGCGTATGGGAGAAGTAGCCTAAAAGTTGGAATTACCCGAAGGACTGTTAGGAGTTCACGACGTGTTTCATGTATCCCAGTTGAAGAACTGCCACGCAGAGATGGCTGACATACCGCTGAGAGATACAGTACCATTGGAAGCAATTCAGTTGGACAGTGATTTGACCTATGAGGAGAAACCAGTTAAGATTCTAGAATATGCCAGTCGAGTCACCCGCAGCAAGGTTATCAAGTTTTGCATGGTTCAGTGGAGCCACCACACGGAGGATGAAGCCACCTGGGAACGAGAGGAAGAATTGCTAAAAGACCACCCTCACCTATTTTCTAGCCAACCCGAATCTCGAGGGCGAGATTCATCTTAAGGGGGGTTGTTTGTAACACCCAAAATTTCAATTTGGAATGTTATACACTAGATCATCATTGCATAACATATTTATTGCATTTTGGTTGATCCTAGAAATTTTCGCAACTCAAGGACCCTCGGAGAGAGTTGGGGATTTCGTTATTTTCATATTTGAGTTGTCTCAAATTTTGAAAATAGGATCATTTGATTTTATTTATTTTATCTTCAATTATTTCTAATATAAAAATATGAGAGAGGGAATAAAATGACTTTCCCAAAATAAAGAAATATTGAGGATTTAATAAAAAAATCAAACAAGATTTTATTTGGTTTTGTTTGCTATTTTATATGAATTTAGGAAAAATGCGCGTTTTTCAAAATTGCATATAGGCTCCAAATAAATGTTCATCCTGTGCGGCTTGATTTTAGAAGCCGGGGAAATTTATTTCGGGATTTTTGGAGTCTGTTTAGTTGTCCTTTTGTTTTTTTCTGAGCGTAACTATTTAAAAAAAACGCAACCGACCTACAGGCCGTGTCCGACACGGACACGAGGCCCGTCCGGCTTTATAAGCCGGGGAGGCCCAGCCGGAACCCCACTCCCAAACCCTAGCCACCCCAAGCCCGCGCCGCAGCCGCCGCCCCGCGCCGCCACCCGCCGCCGAACCCGCCGCCCGAGGTTTACCTCGATCCCCCTGCCGTTTTTTTAGAAAAACCGTTTGGTTTTCCGACGGTTTTTTTTTAGTTTCAGTTTTTTTAAAATAGATCGGTTTTCTGGTTTATTTAATTAGTGAGCGTTCGTCCGTTCGTTTGTTTTAACGAACGTTCATCATTTTTCTTTTTCTTGGATTAAATGCGCGATTTTTCTTATCACGATTTCTGATCCGATTTTCGTTTTAGTTTAACTTTTCGCTCATTTATCGGAATCAGGCGATTCAAGCGCCTGGAGTTTTGTCTCGAAACCTTCTTTCCTTTTAACCAACTCAAACAAGTTTTTGCCACTGTAAAAATTGCCTTAGATCCAGAATAGTAAACGAAGCTTGTTTCTTTTGTCATTTTGTCTTCCATTGCTTCGTTCGATTTGATTCTTTTTGCCAACCGGAGTTCTTAAGTTGAACCTTCTGGTTAGATCTCTTATTTGAGTTTTACCTGTGCATTAGTTGAGTACTTATTGTATGCTTGTTTTTTTGCGATAGAGTACCCGGAGTGCACCACTTGCTACTTCGAATCGCTAGGTTTCCCGGATCATCAGCAAGGCAAGTAACACTTTGATCATACCTCCTACTACCCAGTTTTATTGCATTAGATCAATCTTTACACATTGCATGATTAGGATCTAATTAAATTGTGGGTTTGGGAAGTAGTTGAGATAGTACCTATTACTTGTTTACTGTCAAACCTTTGGGAGTCACTTCTACGTTTGCTTATTATGCCATACTATGCTAGTAGACGTGGATTGGGTGAGTGTATCCATGACAGATGTGAGATTGTTAATTAATGGTTTATTTAAGGTGGCAACTTAAACACACGTCTCGGTGGATTGAGGTACCTGGGTATTCCAGGATTGCCTGTTTTTCTTTATGGACCGCCGCCCAGGCTCAAAGGGATCATAAGATTTTTCATGCTAGAAACTTCCGTGTGCAGCCACAAGCTATTATGGGCTCTAGCATAGTTGACTAAGTCGTGCAAACTCTTATAGTGGTAGACTAGCAGATGTAGGGGATGTAGGTGGTACGGTCTAACCATCGTAAGGTGCTAGCGCTTTTGAAAGACTATGTCTCAGTCATCCGTCTTCTCAAACACCTTGTAGTGCGAGAAACCAAACGGAGGCGATCGAGTCTTGTGGGGAAAAGTGCGCAAACCTCTGCAGAGTGTATAAACTAATCATGGTTAGCCGTGTCCCCGGTTATGGACATCTTGAGTATCTAGTACCTGGATTATCATGTGAATCTCAACATGTTACTCTAAATTAATTTTGACAGATTTGTTTAATGATGATGCTTAATTGGGATTGAGAATGCTGTCAACCATTCTCAATGTTTAACAACCTCCATGATAGTTAAATAAATTTATTCCTTTGTAGTAGGGAAAAATTGGCTTTATGCATAACTGTAATCATAGAGCTTTCCACCAGCCAAATATGCATATAGAATAGCTGTTTCATTCCATTACTCTCTATTTGTTACATTGCCAGCATATTCCATGTGCTGACCCGTTTCGGGCTACAACGTTAATGTTGCAGACTTTTCAGACGATGATTAAGGAGTTTTAGGTCGTGGTTCTATACTCAGTGATGCCGTTGGAGTTGATGGACTCACTTATCTTCCAAGCCTTCTGTTGTTATCGTTATTAGATGACCTTAAGCCATATTAATTGTACTAAGCTCTCTCTTGAGACACTCGATGTAATAAGTGTGTGATTGCAACTCTGCTATAAATACTTCAAGTACTGTGTGGTGTCAGCATTACTGATCCAGGGATGACACCGGAGCACAGAGATTGGACCGTTTGAGGTCTGGTCGCTACATCATGTGAATTTGGGATTCGTTCGATATTTTGATGAGATGTATGTTGTCTCCTGACGGTGTCCTGGACTAGGGGGTACTCACCACGTCGTCTCCCGATCTATTAGATTGGGCCGAGGCCCCCCATGGCCGTATACTCATGGGCCAGTTCGGACAGCTGTCGCATACAAGGAAGATTCCACAAAGACTTGGCGATCAAGACAAGGACTTCTCCCCACCGGCGTATTCGGCTAGAACTCTTGTTAACCTAGGCCTCTGGTGCATTATATAAACCAGGGCCAGGCTAGTCAATATAATATACAACATACAGAACAACAATCATACCATGGGCTAGCTTCTAGGGTTTAGCCTCCTTGATCTCGTGGTAGATATACTCTTGTACTACCCATATCATCAATATTAATCAAGCAGGACTTAGGGTTTTACCTCCATCAAGAGGGCCCGAACCTGGGTAAAACATCGTGTTCCCTGCCTCCTGTTATCATCCGGCCTAGACGCACAGTTCGGGACCCCCTACCCGAGATCCGCCGGTTTTGACACCGACATTGGTGCTTTCATTGAGAGTTCCGCTGTGTGATTGACAAAAGGATCGATGGCTCGCCTGCAGATCAACTGCGATTTCGGCGTCTTCGTCGCCAGTTCGACTGGTCACCTTGGTTCGACCAAGAATTGCGCCTCGTGTTCGGATCACCATGTTCGGACGAGGGCCTTCATCAAACATCAACTCCGATCTCCATCAAGATCACGGAGGAATCATCTATGGAGCTCGGGGGCTCAACGTCAACATTGCCCTCAAGCGACCGTGCTGTTTTTTTTTGGACAGCGAACTCGCATCTGCCTCCACCACCTCCTCGAGTATCACTTTGACGATCGCTTTGGTGGAATTGTGCGGAATTGGGTCTATAACAACCCTGGAAAATTTCGTCGAGTTCCGATGGAGGAATCTCTGGCAATCCACGATATATCGGAGCCCTGTCAAATCTGGATGGGAATTTGGATGAGTTTAGGGCGTGGTGTCCAGCTTCTAGCTCGGATGTCCTTTGGAATATCCAACCGTTGATCGGCTGCGGAATTCCTATATCTACCACCTCTCAAAATTTCAGATCGATCCGACCGTCCAAACTCCAGGAACCTTCCGATTAGTGCATCACTTTTCGGATCTGTTTTCTGCGCGAAAACGAATCCGACCCGAGTTCATCTTTTTTATGAACGGGATTTCGGACATCCCTTTTAAAGGAAGTTTTGTATGGGGTATTGTGTTTTGTTCCTGAACACATCCCACTAACTTTAATATCTTTTGAACATGATCTTCAACATCATGCTGGTGTCAAACCAGCCCGGCAATATTACTCCACGGCTGCCGACCTGCGCTAGACACGTCGTCACTTTAGCCGAGCTCAACTTCTTCGGATCATCATCTCGGCAAGCCGAACAAGAGTCTGGCATCGCGAAGGATAAATCATCATCAACATCGCCGCCCCACGGATTACACGGAGCGGGCATACCGGCATCACCGCACGGTCGCTTCATCAAGCCGGCATCGACCACATCATGACCTGCATCGACAGGGTCCCACTATTGCTTCTTCAAGCTGCTGTCCATCACGCCGACCTACTTCGACTCATCGGCTGACATCGAGGCTTCGACATCTCGGCTGGACCGGGGGCTTCGCCATCTCTTCATCAACCTACTCCGAACACTTCGGCGTCACTAGCCAACCAACTCCGTCACGTTAGCTGGGCCGAGGGCTTTGCCTCAGCGAGCCAACCTTTACCAGCATTGCCATGCCGTTGTTTTATCGCCCATCAGGCAATGGGTGTGCCGAGCGAGTCCCAATGTTGGGAATCACCTTCCTTCGGATGGCTACCACAAAAAAACCAGGTGCTATTAATCCCAGTTTTTTTTGCTTGTTTGGGTTCATTTTTTCCGAGGAATAATAACTCCGGTTTGTCCATCATATGTACACAGGTCTATCAAATGGTGGCCGCATTAACGACAGTCGCATGGTGGTTCGTCAGTTTCCGTACATAGTCCGACGAACGCCGCATCCGGAGCTCGGACCGACCTGTGAATTCAGGCTTTGCCACGCCTTTACTACATCATGCCGACGCCCTTCATCGACATTGACTTTGGCGCAAGGCCATATTTCTTCTATTCCTCACTTTGCATAAATTATTTATTATGCAACATTTTTTTAATTATCATTATTACTATTATCTCCGGTTTGCACTATTTTTTGTGCACAGGAAAATGATCCGGGGACTTCGGCGTCACTCTGCCGGTCTGCATTGACCGTGCTATGTCACCACTTCGGCGTGTCGAGCTCTCCGCTCCGCCACCTCGGGACCGGCTTGGGGGATGGAACCTTGCCCCGCATCAAGCTCGGACCGCGTCATCAATACCGAACACATTAACCAGCTAAGTCGCTTTCATGCTCAAAGCTTTAATTTCTAACTTGTGTTCGGTTCGACCAAGAATTATACTTTTTTGGAAAAAAGTTGCTTGTAAAAAATTTCCTTGTCCAAACTTTGTTTGTGACGCATAAATTCAAATAGCCCGTTTACTTGGGGGCTTCCTTATGAAGCTTTTCCTCTTGCATATGATTATACTTGTACGGCTACGTTCCTTGTTCGTGTATTATGCCACAATATGCACCATATTGACTTAAGCGATTTGCAAGCTGGGTTGCCTCGCTCCTGTGTTTACCCCTACGTTCCCAATTGTTCGGCTAGGGAGTAAAGGGAGCACCTCTGCGATTGTCACGATCGGGTCACCCGAGCCGGACCTCAGACTGGGTGAAGCCGAAAGCTAGCGCTCTTATTGTTTTCAATGATGGTCGGCACACAACGGAACTCATGAGTACAAAAAATCTATTGCACAAGTCTCATAATAACAATGAGCACCGAAGAAAGGTATCGGTGGGGGTACTATTTTCTTCGAAGATGCTTCTTACACTTTGCAGTAATATAGCATAAGTTCCCTGAGCGCGCTTTGTCTGTTACAGCCTTATGGCCTGATTGCCTGGTTATTTGAAACACCGTCAATATTCTCGACAGATGGAGTACGTAACACTTTTCGGTCCTTGACCGAAGAGGGAGAAGCCGACGGTCGGTTAAGACGCGTTTAAAGTTAGGTTGAACATAGATATGATATAAGTACTTCGGTACATGGAATATTCTTTTACTCAAGTCACTTGGGGGCTCTTAAGTTTATTTGAGCCGTTTTATAATAAGTGTTCTTCTTCTTAGTCGTTGCAAAGTTTTATTATTATTATTTATCACTCCTTTTTTCAACACGAGTGTGCGGTCACTAGCCGGGGAGCCTAATTTCTCTCTCAAAGCCGCTAGAGTTTAGTATGCTAAACTGGCCTAATGAGAAGTACTCCGCCCTCAGGATAGGAGGTTGAAGCCGTAGGCTGACCCGCTCGAAGTCTTGAGATAGGATGTATCATGTTAAAGCATGACAGAAGCACTTCCTTTTTTAAGACCAATTTTCGGATTGGCACCGAACACTTGATCTTGTTCGGACGTCATGCTTTTACTGACATTTCTTGGTTTTCCAAGCTTTTTGGCACTTTTAAACTATTTGTGCTTTTCCAGCATTAGTCTCGCAGTGCAACGCCGGACACCTTTAGGGATTCGGCAAAAACATTCTCAGATATTGCTATATATGCATCGGTTTCGAATTGTGTCTTCGGTCAATAGTTGGGTTGCCCGGCTCCTGCACTTGCTTCCTACGTTCCGTTTTGTTCGGCTAGGCGTGCAAAGGGAGAACCACTGCGATTGTGCTTCCAGCTCACATGGTTAAGCACCTCAGTGGAGAAAGCCGAAAACTGACTGTCACAATAAGCGTAAACTGGTCAGCGATCCGATGACTATGTTAAAAGACGGGCCGTTCATAACATTGGCCGAAGTGTTTACGGCTTAACCCCGACTGTCGCCGAACATTAACTGGCCTCCCAAACTAAATCCTCGATATTTTGCTCTTACATTAGAGCTGAGGTTTAATGATCATGCTTAGCATGACAACCCAAAGAAAGGAACCGACAGCAGGACTATTTTCTTTGGAAGACATTTCTTCTGTTAAACAGTAATATAACATATCTCTCTGCGTACCTTTGTTTATAAAACCGTGTGGCCAGATTGCCTTGTTTGTTGTAAATCTTTGCCCTCATAAAGGCTTTATAAAGTAGGACAAACACTCCTCGGCTACTGGCCGAGGAGGTGGAAGCCGATGGTCGGTCAACAAAGTTTTGTACAATGCGGATCCGAGCATTAATGACGTAAAGTACTTGGATACATAGAGTCATTACACATAATTTGTGATTTTACTATGGATATTGATCCTTAATTCGGCCACCCGTGCCCGCATTAAGGCTCGGGGGCTACTGGGATTCGGGCTCATTATTTACAAATATTAAAGGGGCACATTGATCCCCTGATCTGGTGTTGCCACCCGACCAGTGTCTCGGGGGCTACTGCATTGCTTGTCCAATGCAAAAAAATTTATGTGCAATATAGTTTCCGAGGAGATTTTGATCCTCAGGTTGGTCGGCCGCACCCAACCTGAGTCTCGAGGACTGAGCACGCCGCTTTTAGTGTCCTGAAGTATTCTGCCGAGCTAGGACTTGATCCTCAGGTCGATTTTGCAAATCAACCTGAGTCTCAGCGGCTACTGGGATCAGCGGTCTTACGTCATCCTTCATGTGCATCTCGGGTTTTAGACCGATACACACCTTGAGGGCTACTGGCTATATATCTCGGTAGAGAATAAATTGCACCAATAAAAAATATTGACAAAAAATCAGCCCATAGTCGGGGTGGTGCACCACCTTGGAAGCAGTCCGGCATAAAGCTCGGGCGCTAGTGGCTGGCTCCATAGAGGGCATTTCCGGCATTAAGCTCGGCTAAACTCCTTCAACTTTTTTGAACCAAGGTGATATGACACCTCGGATATAGTCCGGCATTGGAGCTTGGACACAGTCCAGCGTTGAAACTCGGATGCATTCCGGCGTTGGAGCTCGGAAAGCAGTCTGGCATTGGTGCTCGGCTGCAAAAGATACCTCTAATGCAGTCCAGCGTTGGAGCTCGGACGCAAGAGGACACTGCCTCCCGGGAACAACTTCAAACCCGAGGTGTGGCATAAAAATAACAAGGCATTGATAAATGCTGGAAACTTAAAGGGGCTCCTCGGATACCCGACGTGTAAACCCGTCGAATGCATTTCGGCGATCCTCAAGATCGAAGATAAAGAAGATTTGTTGAACCAGTTTTCAAGACCGATGACTGAAGATGAAGAACAGTTCGGAAGAATCGAGGAGCGTCCCTAACTTGAAGACCGGTTCAGGGGGCTACTGACGGTGTCCTGGACTAGGGGTACTCACCACGTCGTCTCCCGATCTATTAGATTGGGCCGAGGCCCCCCATGGCCGTATACTCATGGGCCAGATCGGACAGCTGCCGCATACAAGGAAGATTCCACAAAGACTTGGCGATCAAGACAAGGACTTCTCTCCACCGGCGTATTCGGCTAGGACTCTTGTTAACCTAGGCCTCTGGTGCATTATATAAACCAGGGCCAGGCTAGTCGATAGAATATACAACATACAGAACAACAATCATACCATAGGCTAGCTTCTAGGGTTTAGCCTCCTTGATCTCGTGGTAGATCTACTCTTATACTACCCATATCATCAATATTAATCAAGCAGGACGTAGGGTTTTACCTCCATCAAGAGGGCCCGAACTTGGGTAAAACATCGTGTTCCCTGCCTCATGTTACCATCCGGCCTAGACGCACAGTTCGGGACCCCCTACCCGAGATCCGCCGGTTTTGACACCGACATCTCCCCTCTAGTGGTGTTATGTGAACGTCGACTACATGACACTTCGCCATTATTTGGGATTAGAGGAAGGCATTGGGAAGTAATAAGTAGATGATGGGTTGCTAGAGTGACAGAAGCTTAAACCCTAGTTTATGCGTTGCTTCGTAAGGGGCTGATTTGGATCCATATGTTTCATGCTATGGTTAGGTTTACCTTAATACTTTCATTGTAGTTGTGGATGCTTGCAATAGAGGTTATCATAAGTGGGATGCTTGTCCAAGTAAGGATAGTACTCAAGCACCGGTCCACCCACATATCAGATTATCGAAGTACCGAACGTGAATCATATGAACGTGATGAAAACTAGCTTGACGATAATTCCCATGTGTCCTCGGGAGCGCTTTCTTCTATATAAGAGATTGTCTAGCCTTGTACTTTTCTACAAAAAGGATTGGGCCACCTTGCTGCACTTTATTTACTTTTGTTACTTGTTGCTCGTTACAAATTATCTTATCACAAAACTATCTATTACCTTTAATCTCAGTGCTTGTAGAGAATACCTTGCTGAAAACCGCTTATCATTTCCTTCTGCTCCTCGTTGGGTTCGACACTCTTACTTATCGAAAGGACTACGATAGATCACCTATACTTGTGGGTCATCAAGCATCGCTACGGGTGAGAAGGTCTCATCATAGTCAACTCCTTGAACTTGTTGAAAACCTTTGCAACAAGTCGAGCTTTGTAGACAGTAACATTACCGTCAGCGTTAGTCTTCTTCTTGAAGATCCATTTATTCTCTATGACCTGCCGATCATGGGGCAAGTCAACCAAAGTCCACACTTTGTTCTCATACATGGATCCCATCTCAGATTTCATGGCCTCAAGCCATTTTGCGGAATCTGGGCTCATCATCGCTTCATCATAGTTCATAGGTTCATCATGGTCAAGTAACATGACCTCCAAAACAGGATTACCGTACCACTCTAGTGCGGATCTTACTCTAGTTGACCTATGAGGTTCGGTAGTAACTTGATCAGAAGTTTCATGATCATCATCATTAGCTTCCTCACTTACCAGTGTAGGAATCACTGGAACTGATTTCTGTGATGAACTACTCTCCAATAAGGGAGTAGGTATAATTATCTCGTCATGTTCTACTTTCCTCCCACTCACTTCTTTCAAGAGAAACTCCTTCTCTAGAAAGGATCCATTCTTAGCAACAAATATCTTGCTAAGTATGGTGGTGGTTCACATTTTATTCATGGTGCTTCCCGTAAAATGCTTGCTAAGTATGATGTTAATCATAGAATTGCATCTCCTTATCACCCACAGTCTAGCGGTCAAGTAGAATTGAGTAATAGAGAACTCAAATTAATTTTGCAAAAGACTGTTAATAGATCTAGAAAGAATTGGTCCAAGAAACTTGATGATGCATTATGGGCCTATAGAACTGCATATAAAAATCCTATGGGTATGTCGGAAAAGCATGTCACTTACCTCTCAAACTAGAACATAAGGCATATTGGGTTATTAAAGAGCTCAACTATGATTTCAAACTTGCCGGTGAGAAGAGGTTATTTGACATTAGCTCACTTGATGAATGGAGAACCCAAACCTATGAGAATGCCAAATTGTTTAAAGAAAAAGTTAAAAGATGGCATGACAAAAGGATACAAAAGCGTGAGTTTAATTTAGGTGACTATGTATTGCTATACAACTCTCATTTAAGATTTCTTGCAGGAAAACTTCTCTCTAAATGGGAAGGTCCTTACGTTATCGAGGAGGTCTATCGTTCCGGTGCCATAAAAATCAACAACTTCGAAGGCACAAATCCGAAGGTGGTGAACGGTCAAAGAATCAAACATTATATCTCAGGTAATCCTATAAATGTTGAAACCAATGTTATTGAAACCGTAACCCCGGAGGAATACATAAGGGACACTTTCCGGAACGTTTCAGACTCCGAAAAGGAATAGGTATGTGGTACGGTAAGTAAACCGACTCCAAAACAGTTCTAATGGCAAATTTTCTCCGTTTTGGAATATTTAGAAAAATAGAAAAATAAAAAGTAGTCCAGGAAGGACACGAGGGTGGAGGGCGCGCCCTACCCCCTGGGCGCCCCCCCCTACCTCATGGGCACCTCGTGCGCTCCCCGGACTCCGTTTTCTTGCACGTTACGTATTTTGGTCGGTAAAAATTCATTATATAATCTCCCAAAGGTTTTGACTCCCGTATCACGCAATTATCCTCTGTTTGTGTTTCGAGCTGTTGCTGCTGCAGATTAGAGCAAGATGTCTTCGCAAGAGTCAGTCGGGGAGAGCCGGGTGTCTCATCCGGCATCGAGATCAATGACAAACAGCAGTGCTGACCACTTTGGGCCAGCAACGGAGGAAGAGATGGAGGCTGATTTGAAGAGGGTAGATGCCATGGAGGAGGATCAAGAAGTCACTTCTCACTTCCGAGCTGGATTCACAATGGGGGAACTACAGAGCTCGGCTATCCCAAACTCGGTTATCCCTTCCAATGTTAGATTTCTTTCTTATGAAAATATGAAAAAGAGTGTCACTTGTTCTCCCGCAGCTATGCAACACCCTTGGGTGCAAGGAGCTTTGGCTGTTACAGGAAAGCTTCGAAAGGAAATAATGGACCTCAAGCAGCAAGTCAATAAGCTCGAGGAGGAGAATCGTATTCTGAGGGACATCATCGTCAAGAATATCACATCACCATCCCTGAAAAAGGAGACATAATCACATGGGTATGGGCACTCCCCTTGGCAACTGCCAAGCTTGGGGGAGGTGCCCCGATATCGTATCACCATCACATCTCTATCTTTATCATTTTTCTTAGTTTGATCCTTTTAGTAATATCTTGATCTAGTAGAATAAAGTTTTCGGTGTGATCTAGTTTTGAGTTTTGCTTTATGATCCCTCTATGTAATCGAGTCAGTGAGCTATATAATAAAGATTAGTGTTGAGTCAAGGGCTTAATTATTTTGCCATGATCTTGAGTGAATAAAAGAAAAGAGAAAAGAATAAAAAGAAATAAAAGAGATCATAAGGATCTTATGGAGAGTAATGAGCTCACATATAAAGAGTATTATGAATAAAAGTTGTTGAGAGTTGACAAACATAGTTTTGGGCATCATTGCAATTAATAAGAAGTAATAAAGAAAGAGAGGTCTTCACATATAAATATACTATCTTGGACATCTTTTATGATTGTGAGCACTCATTAAAATCTGATATGCTAAAGAGTTGACGTTGGACAAGGAAGACAAAATAATGGGTTATGTTTTCTTACATCTAAGATAAATTATATTGCCATGGATCATCCAACATGGTTGAGCTTGCCTTTCCCCCTCATGCTAGCTAAACTCTTTGCACCAAGTAGAGATACTACTTGTGCTCCCTTAAACCCAGTTTTGCCATGAGATTCCACCATATCTACCTATGGATTGAGTAAGATCCTTCAAGTAAGTTGTCATCGGTGCAAGCAATAAAAATTGCTCTCTAAATATGTATGACTTATTAGTGTGGGAGAAAATAAGCTTTATACGATCTTGTGATGTGGAAGAAATAAAAGTGACGGACTGCATAATAAAGGTCCATATCACATGTGGCAATATAAAGTGATGTTCTTTCGCATTAAGATTTTGTGCATCCAACCATAAAAGCGCATGACAACCTCTGCTTCCCTCTGCGAAGGGCCTATCTTTTACTTTTATCTCCTAACTTACATAAGAGTCATGGTGATCCTCACCTTTCCTTTTTACATTTTATCTTTTGGCAAGCACAATATGTTGGAAAGATCCTGGTATATATGGATAATTGGATGTGAGTTTTCATGAACTATTATTGTTGACATTACCCTTGAGGTAAAACATTGGGAGGAAAAACTATAAGCCCCTATCTTTCTCTTTGTCCGATTAAGACTTCATACCCATAAATAATTGCATGAGTGTTAGCAATTGTGAAAGACTAAAAGATGGTTGAGTATGTGGACTTGCTGAAAAGCTCTTATATTGACTCTTTCCTATGTTATGATAAATTGCAATTTCTTCAATGACTGAGATTATAGTTTGTTAGTTTTCAATGAAGTTTATGATTCATACTTGAAATTGTGATTGAATTGTTACTCTAGCATAAGAGATCATATGACAATAATTATATAAGCTGCTGTTCTAAGAATGATCATGATGCCCTCATGTCCGTATTTTATTTTTATCAACACCTCTATCTCTAAACATGTGGACATATTTTTCGATTTCGGCTTTCGCTTGAGGACAAGCGAGGTCTAAGCTTGGGGGAGTTGATACATCCATTTTGCATCATGCTTTTATATCGATATTTCTTGCATTATGGGCTGTTATTACACATTATGTCACAATACTTATGCCTATTCTCTCTTATTTTACAAGGTTTACATAAAGAGGAAGAATGCCCGCAGTTGGGATTCTGGGCTAGAAAAGTAGCAAATATTAGAGACCTATTATGCACAGCTCTAGAAGTCCTAAAACTTCACGGAAGTTATTTTTAGAATATATAAAAAATACCGAGTGCAAGAAGTACCAGAGGGGGGCCACTCACCAGCCACGAGGGTGGGGGCGCCCTACCCCCATGGGCACGCCCCCTGCCTCGTGGGCCCCCTGGTGGCCCTCCGATGCCCATCTTATGCTATATGGAGTCTTTCGTTGAGGAAAAAATCATAAGCAAGCTTTCGAGACGAGACTCCGCCGCCACGAGGCGGAACCTTGGCGGAACCAATCTAGGGCTCCGGCAGAGCTGTTCTATCGAGGAAACTTCCCTCCAGGAGGGGGAAATCATCACCATCGTCATCACCAACGATCCTCTCATCGGGAGGGGGTCAATCTCCATCAACATCTTCACCAGCACTATCTCCTCTCAAACCCTAGTTCATCTCTTGTATCCAATTCTTGTCTCTATGTCTGGGATTGGTACCTGTAGGTTGCTAGTAGTGTTGATTACTCCTTGTAGTTCATCCTAGTTGGTTTACTTGGTGGAAGATCATATGTTCAGATCCTATATGCACATTAATACCCCTCTGATTATAAACATGAATATGCTTTGTGAGTAGCTACGTTTGTTCCTGAGGACATGGGAGAAGTCTTGCTATTAGTAGTCATGTGAATTTGGTATTTGTTCGATATTTTGATGAGATGTATGTTGTCTCCCCTCTAGTGGTGTTATGTGAACGTCGACCACATGACACTTCACCATTATTTGGGCCTATAGGAAGGCATTGGGAAGTAATAAGTAGATGATGGGTTGCTAGAGTGACAGAAGCTTAAACCCTAGTTTATGCGTTGCTTCGTAAGGGGCTAATTTGGATCCATATGTTTCATGCTATGGTTAGGTTTACCTTAATACTTTTGTTGTAGTTGCGGATGCTTGCAATAGAGGTTAATCATAAGTGGGATGCTTGTCCAAGTAAGGACAATACCCAAGCACCGGTCCACCCACATATCAGATTATCAAAGTACCGAACGCGAATCATATGAACTGATGAAAACTAGCTTGACGATAATTCCCATGTGTCCTCGGGAGCGCTTTCTTCTATATAAGAGTTTGTCCAGGCTTGTCCTTTGCTACAAAAAGGATTGGGCCACCTTGCTGCACTTTATTTACTTTTGTTACTTGTTGCTCGTTACAAATTATCTTATCACAAAACTATCTATTACCTATAATTTCAGTGCTTGCAAAGAATACCTTGCTGAAAACTGCTTATCATTTCCTTCTGCTCCTCATTGGGTTCGACACTCTTACTTATCGAAAGGACTACGATAGATCCCCTATACTTGTGGGTCATCAAGCATCGCTATGGGCGAGAAGGTCTCATCATAGTCAACTCCTTGAACTTGTCGAAAACCTTTTGCAACAAGTCGAGCTTTGTAGACAGTAACATTACCGTCAGCGTCAGCCTTCTTCTTGAAGATCCATTTATTTTCTATGGCCTGCCGATCATGGGGAAGTCAACCAAAGTCCACACTTTATTCTCATACATGGATCCCATCTCAAATTTTATGGCCTCAAGCCATTTTGCGGAATCTGGGCTCATCATCGCTTCCTCATAGTTCGTAGGTTCATCATGGTCAAGTAACATGACCTCCAAAACAGGATTATTGTACCACTCTGGTGCGGATCTTACTCTAGTTGACCTACGAGGTTCAGCAGTAACTTGATCAGAAGTTTCATGATCATCATCATTAGCTTCCTCACTTACCGGTGTAGGAACCACTGGAACTGATTTCTGTGATGAACTACTCTCCAATAAGGGAGTAGGTACAATTACCTCGTCAAGTTCTACTTTCCTCCCACTCACTTCTTTCGAGAGAAACTCCTTCTCTAGAAAGGATCCATTCTTAGCAACAAATATCTTGCCTTCGGATCTATGATAGAAGTTGTACCCAACAGTCTCCTTTGGGTATCCTATGAAGACACATTTCTCCGATTTGGGTTCGAGCTTATCAGGTTGAAGCTTTTTCACATAAGCATCGCAGCCCCAAACTTTAAGAAATGATAACTTGGGTTTCTTGCCAAACCACAGTTCATAAGGTGTCGTCTCAACGGATTTAAATGGTGCCCTATTTAACGTGAATGCAGCCGTCTCTAAAGCATAACCCCAAAACGATAGCGGTAGATCAGTAAGAGACATCATAGATCGCACCATACTAATAAAGTGCGGTTACGACGTTCGGACACACCATTACGATGTGGTGTTCCAGGTGGCGTGAGTTGCGAAACTATTCCGCATTGCTTCAAATGAAGACCAAACACGTAAATCAAATATTCTCCTCCACGATCACATCGTAGAAACTTAATTTTCTTCTTACGATGATTTTCCACTTCACTCTGAAATACTTTGAACTTTTCAAATGTTTCAGACTTATGTTTCATCAAGTAGATACCATATCTGCTCAAATCATCTGTGAAGGTAAGAAAATAATGATACCCGCCGCGAGCATTAACACTCATCAGACCGCATACATCACTATGTATTATTTCCAACAAGTCTGTTGCTCGATCCATTGTTCTAGAGAATGGAGTCTTAGTCATCTTGCCCATGAGGCATGGTTCACAAGCATCAAGTGGTTCCAAAAGTCCATCGGCATGGAGTTTCTTCAAGCGCTTTACACCAATATGACCTAAACGGCAGTGCCACAAATAAGTTGCACTATCATTATTAAACTTATATCTTTTGGCTTCAATACTATGAACATGTGTATCACTATTATCAAGATTTAGTAAAAATAGACCATTCATTAAGGGTGCATGACCATAAAAGATATTACTCATATAAATAGAACAACCATTATTCTCTGACTTAAATATATAACCGTCTCGCATTAAACAAGATCCAGATATAATGTTCATGCTCAAGGCTGGCACCAAATAACAATTATTTAACTCTAAAACTAATCCTGACGGTAGATGTAGAGGTAGCGTGCCGACGGCGATCACATCGACTTTGGAACCATTTCCCACGCGCATCGTCTCCTCGTCCTTAGCTAATCGTCGCTTCATCCGTAGCCCCTGTTTCGAGTTGCAAATATTAGCAACAAACCAATATCAAATACCCAGGCGCTACTGTGAGCATTAGTAAGGTACACATCAATAACATGTATATCAAATATACCTTTCGCTTTGCCATCCTTCTTCTCCGCCAAATACTTGGGGCAGTTCCGCTTCCACTGACCGGTCCCTTTGCGGTAGAAGCACTCAGTCTCAGGCTTCGGTCCAGACTTGGGATTTTTCACTTGAGCGGCAACTTGCTTGCCGTTCTTCTTGAAGTTCCCCTTCTTCCCTTTCCCCTTTTTCTTGAAACTGGTGGTCTTGTTGACCATCAATACTTGATGCTCCTTCTTGATTTCTACCTCCACAGCCTTTAGCATTGCGAAGAGCTCAGGAATCGTCTTATCCATCCCTTGCATATTATAGTTCATCATGAAGCTCTTGTAGCTTGGTGGCAGTGATTGAAGAACTCTGTCAATGACACTATCATCAGGAAGATTAACTCCCAGCTGAGTCAAGTGGTTGTGGTCCCCAGACATTCTGAGTATATGTTCACTGACAGAACTATTCTCCTCCATTTTGTAGCTATAGAACTTATTGGAGACTTCATATCTCTCAATCCGGGCATTTGCTTGAAATATTAACTTCAACTCCTGGAACATCTCATATGCTCCATGACGTTCAAAACGTCGTTGAAGTCCCAGTTCTAAGCCGTAAAGCATGGCATACTGAACTATCGAGTAGTCATCAGCTTTGCTCTGCCAGGTGTTCATAACATCTGGCGTTGCTCCTGCAGCGGGTTTGTCACCTAGCGGTGCTTCCAGGACGTAATTCTTCTGTGCAGCAATGAGGATAATCATCAAGTTACGGACCCAGTTCCTGTAATTGCTACCATCATCTTTCAACTTAGCTTTCTCTAGGAACGCATTAAAATTCAACGGAACAACAGCACGGGCCATCTATCTACAACAACATAGACATGCAAAAAACTATCAGGTACTAAGTTCATTATAAATTAAAGTTCAATTAATCATATTACTTAAGAACTCCCACTTAGATAGACATCCCTCTAATCATCTAAGTGATCACGTGATCCATATCAACTAAACCATGTCCGATCATCACGTGAGATGGAGTAGTTTTCAATGGTGAACATCACTATGTTGGTCATATCTACTATATGATTCACGCTTGACCTTTTGGTCTCAGTGTTCCGAGGCCATATCTGCATATGCTAGGCTCGTCAAGTTTAACCTGAGTTTTCCGTGTGTGCAAAACTGGCGTGCACCCATTGTATGTGAACGTAGAGATTATCACACCCGATCATCACATGGTGTCTCGGCACGACGAACTGTAGAAACGGTGCATACTCAGGGAGAACACTTATACCTTCAAATTTAGTGAGAGATCATCTTATAATGCTACCACCGAACTAAGAAAAATAAGATTCATAAAGGATAAACATCACATGCAATCAATATAAGTGATATGATATGGCCATCATCATCTTTGTGCCTTTGATCTCCATCTCCAAAGCATCGTCATGATCACCATCATCACTGGCTTGACACCTTGATCTCCATCGAAGCATCGTTGTCATATCACCCAACTATTTCTTCTACGACTATCGCAACCACTTAGTGATAAAGTAAAGCAATTACATGGCGATTGCATTTCATACAATAAAGCGGCAACCATATGGCTCATGCCAGTAGCCGATAACTCTATTACAGAACATGATCAGCTCATACAATAAAATTTAGCATCATGTCTTGACCATATCACATCACAACATGCCCTGCAAAAACAAGTTAGACGTCCTCTACTTTGTTGTTGCAAGTTTTACGTGGCTGTTACGGGCTGAGCAAGAACCGTTCTTACCTACGCATCAAAAACCACAAACGCGATATAGTGATTGCTTTTTTATCTTCAGACAGAACCATGTTCATTGAATTTGATTCAACTAAAGTTGGAGAAACTGACACCCACTAGCCACCTGTGTGCGAAGCACGTCGGTAGAACCAGTCTCGCGTAAGCGTACGCATAATGTCGGTCTGAGCCGCTTCATCCAACAATACCGCTGAATCAAGAATCAACTAGTGACGGCAAGCGATATGTATATAGACACGCCCACAACTCCTTTGTGTTCTACTCATGCATATAACATCTACGCATAGACCAGGCTCGGATGCCACTGATGGGTAACGCAGTAATTTCAAAAAAAATCCTACGCACACGCAAGATCCATCTAGGTGATGCATAGCAATGAGAGGGGAGAGTGTTGTCCATGTACCCTCGTAGACCGTAAGCGGAAGCGTTATGACAACGCGGTTGATGTAGTCGTACGTCTCCATGATCCGACCGATCCTAGCACTGAAGGTACGGCACCTCCGCGATCTGCACACGTTCAGCTCGGTGACGTCCCACGAACTCTAGATCCAGTTGAGTGTCGAGGGATAGCTTTGTTAGCACGACGGCGTGATGAAGGTGATGATGAAGTTACCGACGCAGGGGTTCGCCTAAGCACTACAACGATATGACCGAGGTGGAAATCTGTGGAGGGGGGCACCGCACACGGCTAAGAGATCAACTTGTGTGTCTATGGGGTGCCCCCCTCCCCGTATATAAAGGAGTGGAGGAGGGGGAGGGCCGGCCCTCTATGGCACGCCTAAGGGGGGAGCCCTACTCCCGGTGGGAGTAGGATTCCCCCTTTCTCTTGTTAGAGTAGGAGAGAAGGAAAGGGGAGAGAGAGGGAAGGAAGGGGGACCGGCCCCCACCCAATTCGGATTGGGCTAGGGGGCGCGCCCTCCACCTTGGCCTTCCTCTCCTCTTTTCCACTAAGGCCCAATAAGGCACATATA
>NC_041386.1:49749532-49757622 GCF_002162155.2 Triticum dicoccoides
TGCCCGAACTCACCCGGAACTATTCCGATGTCCAAACGTAGCCTTCTAATATATCGATCTTTATGTCTCGACCATTCTAAGACTCCTCGTCATGTCTGTGATAATATCTGGGACTCCGAACTACCTTCGGTACGTCAAAACATATAAACTCATAATATCGATCGTCACAAAACATTAAGCGTGCGGACCCTACGGGTTCGAGAACTGTAGACATGACCGAGACAAATCTCTTGTAAATAACCAATAGCGGAACCTGGATGCTCATATTGGTTCCTACATATTCTACGAAGATCTTTATCGGTCAAACCACATAACAACATACGTTGTTCCCTTCGTCATCGGTATGTTACTTGCCCAAGATTCGATCGTCGGTATCTCAATAACTGGTTCAATCTCATTACCGGCAAGTCTCTTTACTCGTTCCGTAATGCAACATCCCGTAACTAACTCATTAGTCACATTGCTTGCAAGGCTTATAGTGATGTGCATTACCGAGAGGGCCCAGAGATACCTCTCCGATACACAGAGTGACAAATCCTAATCTCGATCTATGCCAACTCAACAAACACCATCGGAGACACCTGAGAGCATCTTTATAGTCACCCAGTTACGTTGTGACGTTTGATAGCACACTAAGTGTTCCTCCGGTATTCAGGAGTTGCACGATCTCATGGTCATAGGAACATGTATAAGTTATGAAGAAAACAATAGCAGTAAACTAACGATCATCGTGCTAAGCTAATGGATGGGTCAAGTCAATCACATAATTCTCTAATGATGTTATCCCGTTCATCAAATGACAACTCTTTGTCCATGGCTAGGAAACTTAATCATCTTTGATTAACGAGCTAGTCAAGTAGAGGCATACTAGTGACACATGTTTGTCTATGTATTCACACATGTACTAAGTTTCCGGTTAATACAATTCTAGCATGAATAATAAACATTTATCATGATATAAGGAAATATAAATAACAACTTTATTATTGCCTCTAGGGCATATTTCCTTCACAAAAGCTTTCCACTTTTATTTCCTTGCAATTTATCCGTAGTTTTATTCTCGCAAAGTACTCGTAGTTTTATCCTTGCAAAATAGTTCCATACTCGTTTCCGGTAAAGCGAACGTTAAAGTGTGCGTAGAGTTGTATCAGTGGTCGATAGAACTTGAGGTAATATTTGTTCTACCTTTAGTTCCTCCTTGGGTTCGACACTCTTATTTATCGACAAAGGCTACAAATTATCCTCTATACTTGTGGGTTATCAAAAGCCAGAGAGACGGCTCCGAACCATGGATCTTATGATAGTGCTCTTCATTTGCGTGGCGAGGTGGACCATGGCATAGGGGGCCTCGGGGTGGTTCGAGCTAGTGGGGATCTAGGACCTAGCGCCCAGATCATCCGGAGGCAATGGTAGTGGACGTTGTGCGTGTGGTGTCAGCGGACGACATGTGCGATTGAGTGGATGGTCGCTCGGATGTGCGCAGGCATGCTGCCCATAATTTGGGACTGCGGTCCTACATTGTCGATGTCGTGGTGCAGCGGTCCATGTGGCGGCCTGACGTGCGAAGATCTTCCTATGGTGGGTGGGGTTTATTTAGTGGATCGGCATGTCTCGTGGTTTAGGTGGACGCAAGGCATTACCGAGTGAAAACTTTGCCCTTGGCTCTTGGCCGAGGCTAGCAGCGGTGACTCCTTCGGGCGCTACATTCTTCTTGGAGACATTGTCGTTGCGTGGTGCTTGGCTCTCTTCACGAGCCACATCGTAGGAAACCTTATATCTCTTCGTGATCAAACGATAGTGGTGCACTTCATCATGGTTAAAAATTTCAGTGAAATTTTCAAAATTTCACATATTTCAGTAGGGTCCGAAATATTTTTAATCCCGAAATTTTAAGGCAGGTTCAAACTAATTTCAAAATAAATTTAACTACATTTGAATTCATTAAAATTAAGTGAAATTTGAAATCTCAAAATCAGAAATAATTACTGAAATATGCAAAATTTCTAAAATTTCGCATATTTCATTGAGGTCCGATAAAAAAAACCTTGCTCTACATCATGCTCCCCTCCAGGGGCATTGTTCTTGGAATGGTCACTAGGATGAGGGTCCAATGGATGCGTGAGGATGTGGGGATCATTGCGACGGTCACGGCGGTGATTGATGGATGACAATGATGAAGGCGTCGGGATTTTTGTGGCGATGATGGCGGGGACGAGTGTTGTTGGAGACGCTGCAATGGTTGCGGTAGTCAGCTCTACTCCGGTGAGTCCACACATTTGTTCAGTTTGTTTGCTGTTGTGAAGTCAAAGTTGCGGTGGCAGGCCCCGGTGGCGACGATGACAGGCAATAGGTGGTTCGTTCGATCGACTTCGACAGCTCGAGCCTTACATAGTTCTCGTTTGTAGCACTCCGTAAGAGTCGGAGCTACGCTATCCTCGTCATGGGTGGTGAGCAAGTTTTTGTTTGGTTAACCCTGAGACATAATTAACTAGGAAATTCTTGATACGTCTTCAACGTATCTATAATTTTTGATTGTTTTATGCTATTATATTATCAATCTTGGACACTTTATATGACTTTTTGTGCTATTTATATCATTTTTTGGGACTAATATATTAAACCAGTGCCTAGTGTTAGTTGATGTTTTCCGCTTGTTTTTGGTTTTCTAGAAAGTTGGTACCAAACGGAGTCCGAACGCTACAAAACTTTTTGACATTTTTTTCGGGACAAGAGAGACCCTAAAAGATTCTGGAGGAGATCAGACGACAATCGAGGAGATGGCAAGGAAACAAGGTGCGCCCTGGGGGCGTCCTATTTACCTTGTGGGTCCCACGAGGCTCCGTCTGACCAAATTCCACCTCTATAAATTCTCAAATATTGGGAAACCAACAAAGAGCCACCTGAAACCCTTTTTCTGCCGCCACAAGTTTCTATTCTTCCGCGATCCCATCTGGAGGCCTTTTCCGGTATTCTGTCGTAGGGGAATCAATCACGAAGGCCTTATACATCATCCTCGCCGCCTTTAGATGATGCATGAATTGTTCACCACATACTGCTACCTCTTGAGCACTACGTTGGTTTTCCCCAAAGAGGAAGGGATGATGTAGCAAAGTAGCGTAAGTATTTCCCTCAGTTTTTGAGAACCAAGGTATCAATCCAGTAGGAGGCTACGCGCGAGTCCCTCGTACCTACACAAAGCAAATAGCTCCTCGCAACCAACGCGAAAAGGAGTTTTCAATCCCTTCACGGTCACTTACGAGAGTGAGATCTGATAGATATGCTAATATAATATTTTTGGTATTTTTGTGATAAAGATGCAAAGTAAAATAAAAGCAAAGGAAATAACTAATTATTAGAAGATTAATATGATGAAGATAGACCCGGGGGCCATAGGTTTTACTAGTGGCTTCTCTCAAGAGCATAAGTATTTTACGGTGGATGAACGAATTACTGTTGAGCAATTGACAGAATTGAGCATAGTTATGAGAATATCTAGGTATGATCATGTATATAGGCATCACGTCCGAGACAAGTAGACCGACTCCTGCCTGCATCTACTACTATTACTCCACTCACCGACCCCTATCCAGCATGCATCTAGAGTATTAAGTTCATAAAAACAGAGTAACGCCTTAAGCAAGATGACATGATGTAGAGGGATAAACTCATGCAATATGATGAAAACCCCATCTCGTTATCCTCGATGGCAACAATACAATACGTGCCTTGCTGCCCCTACTATCACTGGGAAAGGACACCGCAAGATTGAACCCAAAGCGAAGCACTTCTCCCATTGCAAGAAAGATCAATCTAGTAGGCCAAACCAAACTGATAATTCGAAGAGACTTGCAAAGATAACCAATCATACATAAAAGAATTCAGAGAAGATTCAAATATTGTTCATAGATAGATTTGATCATAAACCCACAATTCATCGGTCTCAACAAACACACCGCAAAAATTAGATTACATCGAATAGATCTCCACAAGAGAGGGGGAGAACATTGTATTAAGATCCAAAAAGAGAGAAGAAGCCATCTAGCTAATAACTATGGACCCGTAGGTCTGAGGTGAACAACTCACACATCATCGGAGGGGCTATGGTGTTGATGTAGAAGCCCTCCATGATGGATACCCCCTCCGGCGGAGCTCCGGAACAGGCACCAAGATGGGATCTCGTGGATACAGAAAGTTGCGGCGGTGGAATTAGGGTTTTGGCTCTATATCTGATCATTTGGGGGTATGTAGATATATATAGGAGGAAGGAGTACGTCGGTGGAGCAACAGGGGGCCCACGAGGGTGGAGGGCGCGCATGGGGGGGTAGGCGCGCCCCCTACCTCGTGGCCTCCTCCTTTGTTTCTTGATGTAGGGTCCAAGTCTCCTAGATCATGTTCGGTGAGAAAATCATGTTCCCGAAGGTTTCATTCCGTTTGGACTCCGTTTGATATTCTTTTTCTTCGAAACCCTAAAATAGGCAAAAAAACAGCAATTCTGGGCTGGGCCTCCGGTTAATAGGTTAGTCCCAAAAATAATATAAAAGTGGATAATAAAGCCCAATAATGTCCAAAACAGTAGATAATATAGCATGGAGCAATCAAAAATTATAGATATACCCATATCTGCTCAAATCATCTGTGAAGGTAAGAAAATAACGATACCCGCCGCGAGCATCAACACTCATCAGACCGCATACATCACTATGTATTATTTCCAACAAGTCTGTTGCTCGATCCATTGTTCTAGAGAATGGAGTCTTAGTCATCTTGCCCATGAGGCATGGTTCGCAAGCATCAAGTGGTTCCAAAAGTCCATCGGCATGGAGTTTCTTCAAGCGCTTTACACCAATATGACCTAAACGGCAGTTCCACAAATAAGTTGCACTATCATTATTAAACTTATATCTTTTGGCTTCAATACTATGAACATGTGTATCACTATTATCAAGATTTAGTAAAAATAGACCATTCATTAAGGGTGCATGACCATAAAAGATATTACTCATATAAATAGAACAACCATTATTCTCTGATTAAATATATAACTGTCTCGCATTAAACAAGATCCAGATATAATGTTCATGCTCAAGGCTGGCACCAAATAACAATTATTTAAGTCTAAAACTAATCCTGACGGTAGATGTAGAGGTAGCGTGCCGACGGCGATCACATCGACTTTGGAACCATTTCCCACGCACATCGTCTCCTCGTCCTTAGCTAATCGTCGCTTCATCCGTAGCCCCTGTTTCGAGTTGCAAATATTAGCAACAAAACCAATATCAAATACCCAGGCGCTACTGTGAGCATTAGTAAGGTACACATCAATAACATGTATATCAAATATACCTTTCACTTTGCCATCCTTCTTCTCCGCCAAATACTTGGGGCAGTTCCGCTTCCACTGACCGGTCCCTTTGCAGTAGAAGCACTCAGTCTCAGGCTTCGGTCCAGACTTGGGATTTTTCACTTGAGCGACAACTTGCTTGCTGTTCTTCTTGAAGTTCCCCTTCTTCCCTTTCCCCTTTTTTTGGAAACTGGTGGTCTTGTTGACCATCAATACTTGATGCTCCTTCTTGATTTCTACCTCCACAACCTTTAGCTTTGCGAAGAGCTCGGGAATCGTCTTATCCATCCCTTGCATATTATAGTTCATCACGAAGCTCTTGTAGCTTGGTGGCAGTGATTGAAGAACTCTGTCAATGACACTATCATCAGGAAGATTAACTCCCAGCTGAGTCAAGTGGTTGTGGTCCCCAGACATTCTGAGTATATGTTCACTGACAGAACTATTCTCCATTTTGTAGCTGTAGAACTTATTGGAGACTTCATATCTCTCAATCCGGGCATTTGCTTGAAATATTAACTTCAACTCCTGGAACATCTCATATGCTCCATGACGTTCAAAACGTCGTTGAAGTCCCGGTTCTAAGCCGTAAAGCATGGCATACTGAACTATCGAGTAGTCATCAGCTTTGCTCTGCCAGGTGTTCATAACATCTGGCGTTGCTCCTGCAGCGGGTTTGTCACCTAGCGGTGCTTCCAGGACGTAATTCTTCTGTGCAGCAATGAGGATAATCATCAAGTTACGGACCCAGTTCCTATAATTGCTACCATCATCTTTCAACTTAGCTTTCTCTAGGAACGCATTAAAATTCAACGGAACAACAGCACGGGCCATCTATCTACAACAACATAGACATGCAAAAAACTATCAGGTACTAAGTTCATGATAAATTAAAGTTCAATTAATCATATTACTTAAGAACTCCCACTTAGATAGACATCCCTCTAATCATCTAAGTGATCACGTGATCCATATCAACTAAACCATGTCCGATCATCACGTGAGATGGAGTAGTTTTCAATGGTGAACATCACTATGTTGGTCATATCTACTATATGATTCACGCTTGACCTTTTGGTCTCAGTGTTCCGAGGCCATATCTGCATATGCTAGGCTCATCAAGTTTAACCCGAGTATTCCGCGTGTGCAAAACTGGTGTGCACCCGCTGTATGTGAAGGTAGAGCTTATCACACCCGATCATCACATGGTGTCTCGGCACGACGAACTTTAGCAACGGTGCATACTCAGGGAGAACACTTATACCTTCAAATTTAGTGAGAGATCATCTTATAATTCTACCACCGAACTAAGAAAAATAAGATTCATAAAGGATAAACATCACATGCAATCAATATAAGTGATATGATATGGCCATCATCATCTTTGTGCCTTTGATCTCCATCTCCAAAGCACCGTCATGATCACCATCATCACTGGCTTGACACCTTGATCTCCATCGAAGCATCGTTGTCATATCACCCAACTATTTCTTCCACGACTATCGCTACCACTTAGTGATAAAGTAAAGCAATTACATGGCGATTGCATTTCATATAATAAAGTGGCAACCATATGGCTCCTGCCAGTTGCCGATAACTCTATTACAAAACATGATCATCTCATACAATAAAATTTAGCATCATGTCTTGACCATATCACATCACAACATGCCCTGCAAAAACAAGTTAGACGTCCTCTACTTTGTTGTTGCAAGTTTTACGTGGCTGCTACGGGCTGAGCAAGAACCGTTCTTACCTACGCATCAAAAACCACAAACGCGATATAGTGATTGCTTTTTGATCTTCAGACAAAACCATGTTCATTGAATTCGATTCAACTAAAGTTGGAGAAACTGACACCCACTAGCCACCTGTGTGTGAAGCATGTCGGTAGAACCAGTCTCGCGTAAGCGTACGCATAATGTCGGTCTGAGCCGCTTCATCCAACAATACCGCTGAATCAAGAATCAACTAGTGACGACAAGCAATATGTATATAGACACGCCCACAACTCCTTTGTGTTCTACTCATGCATATAACATCTATGCATAGACCAGGCTCGGATGCCACTGATGGGTAACGCAGTAATTTCAAAAAAATATCCTACGCACACGCAAGATCCATCTAGGTGATGCATAGCAATGAGAGGGGAGAGTGTTGTCCATGTACCCTCGTAGACTGTAAGCGGAAGCGTTATGACAACGCGGTTGATGTAGTCGTACGTCTCCACGATCCGACCGAACCTAGCACTGAAGGTACGGCACCTCCGCGATCTGCACACGTTCAGCTCGGTGACGTCCCACGAACTCTAGATCCAGTTGAGTGTCGAGGGATAGCTTTGTTAGCACGACGGCGTGATGAAGGTGATGATGAAGTTACCGACGCAGGGGTTCGCCTAAGCACTACAACGATATGACCGAGGTGGAAATCTGTGGAGGGGGGCACCGCACACGGCTAAGAGATCAACTTGTGTGTCTATGGGGTGCCCCCTCCCCGTATATAAAGGAGTGGAGGAGGGAGAGGGCCGGCCCTCTATGGCACGCCTAAGCGGGAGCCCTACTCCCGGTGGGAGTAGGATTCCCCCTTTCTCTTGTTAGAGTAGGAGAGAAGGAAAGGGGAGAGAGAGGGAAGGAAGGGGGACCAGCCCCCACCCAATTCGGATTGGGCTAGGGGGCGCGCCCTCCACCTTGGCCTTCCTCTCCTCTTTTCCACTAAGGCCCAATAAGGCACATATACTCCCCGGGGGTTT
>NC_041386.1:49757916-49763989 GCF_002162155.2 Triticum dicoccoides
CCCCGACACTCCGGTAAATGCCCAAACTCACCCGGAACTATTCCGATGTCCAAACGTAGCCTTCCAATATATCGATCTTTATGTCTCGACCATTCCGAGACTCCTCGTCATGTCCGTGATCATATCCGGGACTCCAAACTACCTTCGGTACATCAAAACATATAAACTCATAATACCGATTGTCACAAAACATTAAGCGTGCGGACCCTACGGGTTCGAGAACTGTAGACATGACCGAGACTCATCTCTGGTCAATAACCAATAGCGGAACCTGGATGCTCATATTGGTTCCTACATATTCTACGAAGATCTTTATCGGTCAAACCACATAACAACATACGTTGTTCCCTTCGTCATCGATATGTTACTTGCCCAAGATTCGATCGTCGGTATCTCAATAACTAGTTCAATCTCATTACCGGCAAGTCTCTTTACTCGTTCCGTAATGCAACATCCCGTAACTAACTCATTAGTCACATTGCTTGCAAGGCTTATAGTGATGTGCATTACCGAGAGGGCCCAGAGATACCTCTCCGATACACAGAGTGACAAATCCTAATCTCGATCTATGCCAACTCAACAAACACCATCGGAGACACCTGAGAGCATCTTTATAGTCACCCAGTTACGTTGTGACGTCTGATAGCACACTAAGTGTTCCTCCGGTATTCAGGAGTTGCATGATCTCATGGTCATAGGAACATGTATAAGTTATGAAGAAAACAATAGCAGTAAACTAAACGATCATCGTGCTAAGCTAATGGATGGGTCAAGTCAATCACATAATTCTCTAATGATGTGATCCCGTTTAACAAATGACAACTCTTTGTCCATGGCTAGGAAACTTAATCATCTTTGATTAACGAGCTAGTCAAGTAGAGGCATACTAGTGACACCTGTTTGTCTATGTATTCACACATGTACTAAGTTTCCGGTTAATACAATTCTAGCATGAATAATAAACATTTATCATGATATAAGGAAATATAAATAACAACTTTATTATTGCCTCTAGGGCATATTTCCTTCACAAAAGCTTTCCACTTTTATTTCCTTGCAATTTATCCGTAGTTTTATTCTCGCAAAGTACTCGTAGTTTTATCCTTGCAAAATAGTTCCATACTCGTTTCCGGTAAAGCGAACGTTAAAGTGTGTGTAGAGTTGTATCAGTGGTCGATAGAACTTGAGGTAATATTTGTTCTACCTTTAGTTCCTCCTTGGGTTCGACACTCTTATTTATCGACAAAGGCTACAAATTATCCTCTATACTTGTGGGTTATCAAAAGCCAGAGAGACGGCTCCGAACCATGGATCTTATGATAGTGCTCCTCATTTGCGTGGCGAGGTGGACCATGGCATAGGGGGCCTCGGGGTGGTTCGAGCTAGTGGGGATCTAGGACCTAGCGCCCAGATCATCCGGAGGCAATGGTAGTGGACGTTGTGCGTGTGGTGTCAGCGGACGACATGTGCGATTGAGTGGATGGTCGCTCGGATGTGCGCAGGCATGCTGCCCATAATTTCGGACTATGGTCCTACATTGTCGATGTCGTGGTGCAGCGGTCCATGTGGCAGCCTGACGTGCGAAGATCTTCCTATGGTGGGTGGGGTTTATTTAGTGGATCGGCATGTCTCGTGGTTTAGGTGGACGCAAGGCATTACCGAGTGAAAACTTTGCCCTTGGCTCTTGGCCGAGGCTTGCAGCGGTGACTCCTTCGGGCGCTACATTCTTCTTGGAGACATTGTCGTGGCGTGGTGCTTGGCTCTCTTCACGAGCCACATCGTAGGAAACCTTATATCTCTTCGCGATCAAACGATAGTGGTGCACTTCATCATGGTTAAAAATTTCAGTGAAATTTTCAAAATTTCACATATTTCAGTGGGGTCCGAAATATTTTTAATCCCGAAATTTTAAGGCAGGTTCAAACTAATTTCAAAATAAATTTAACTACATTTGAATTCATTAAAATTAAGTGAAATTTGAAATCTCAAAATCAGAAATAATTACTGAAATATGCAAAATTTCTAAAATTTCGCATATTTCGTTGAGGTCCGATAAAAAACCTTGCTCTACATCATGCTCCCCTCCAGGGGCATTGTTCTTGGAATGGTCACTAGGATGAGGGTCCAATGGATGCGTGAGGATGTGGGGATCATTGCGACGGTCACGGCGGTGATTGATGGATGACAATGATGAAGGCGTCGGGATTTTTGTGGCGATGATGGCGGGGACGAGTGTTGTTGGAGACGCTGCAATGGTTGCGGTAGTCAGCTCTACTCCGGTGAGTCCACACATTTGTTCAGTTTGTTTGCTGTTGTGAAGTCAAAGTTGCGGTGGCAGGCCCCGATGGCGACGATGACAGGCAATAGGTGGTTCGTTCGATCGACTTCGACAGCTCGAGCCTTACATAGTTCTCATTTGTAGCACTCCGTAAGAGTCGGAGCTGCGCTATCCTCGTCATGGGTGGTGAGAAAGTTTTTGTTTGGTTAGCCCTGAGACATAATTAACTAGGAAATTCTTGATACGTCTTCAACGTATCTATAATTTTTGATTGTTTTATGCTATTATATTATCAATCTTGGACACTTTATATGACTTTTTGTGCTATTTATATCATTTTTTGGGACTAATATATTAAACCAGTGCCTAGTGTTAGTTGATGTTTTCCGCTTGTTTTTGGTTTTCTAGAAAGTCGGTACCAAACAGAGTCCGAACGCTACAAAACTTTTTGACATTTTTTTCGGGACAAGAGAGACCCTAAAAGATTCAGGAGGAGATCAGACGACAATCGAGGAGATGGCAAGGAAACAAGGTGCGCCCTGGGGGCGTCCTATTTACCTTGTGGGTCCCATGAGGCTCCGTCTGACCAAATTCCACCTTTATAAATTCTCAAATATTGGGAAACCAACAAAGAGCCACCTGAAACCCTTTTCCGCCGCCACAAGTTTCTATTCTTCCGCGATCCCATCTGGAGGCCTTTTCCGGTATTCTGTCGTAGGGGAATCAATCACGAAGGCCTTATACATCATCCTTGCCGCCTTTAGATGATGCATGAATTGTTCACCACATACTTCTACCTCTTGAGCACTATGTTGGTTTTCCCCGAAGAGGAAGGGTTGATGCAGCAAAGTAGCGTAAGTATTTCCCTCAGTTTTTGAGAACCAAGGTATCAATACAGTAGGAGGCTACGCGCGAGTCCCTCGTACCTGCACAAAGCAAATAGCTCCTCGCAATCAACGCGAAAAGGAGTTTTCAATCCCTTCACGGTCACTTACGAGAGTGAGATCTGATAGATATGCTAATATAATATTTTTGGTATTTTTGTGATAAAGATGCAAAGTAAAGTAAAAGCAAAGGAAATAAGTAAGTATTAGAAGATTAATATGATGAAGATAGACCCGGGGGCCATAGGTTCTACTAGTGGCTTCTCTCAAGAGCATAAGTATTTTACGGTGGATGAACGAATTACTGTTGAGCAATTGACAGAATTGAGCATAGTTATGAGAATATCTAGGTATGATCATGTATATAGGCATCACGTCCGAGACAAGTAGACCGACTCCTGCCTGCATCTACTACCATTACTCCACTCACCGACCGCTATCCAGCATGCATCTAGAGTATTAAGTTCATAAAAACAGAGTAATGCCTTAAGCAAGATGACATGATGTAGAGGGATAAACTCATGCAATATGATGAAAACCCCATCTCGTTATCCTCGATGGCAACAATACAATACGTGCCTTGCTGCCCCTACTATCACTGGGAAAGGACACCGCAAGATTGAACCCAAAGCAAAGCACTTCTCCCATTGCAAGAAAGATCAATCTAGTAGGCCAAACCAAACTGATAATTCGAAGAGACTTGCAAAGATAACCAATTATACATAAAAGAATTCAGAGAAGATTCAAATATTGTTCATAGATAGATTTGGTCATAAACCCACAATTCATCGGTCTCAACAAACACACCGCAAAAAGAAGATTACATCGAATAGATCTCCACAAGAGAGGGGGAGAACATTGTATTGAGATCCAAAAAGAGAGAAGAAGCCATCTAGCTAATAACTATGGACCCGTAGGTCTGAGGTGAACAACTCACACTTCATCGGAGGGGCTATGGTGTTGATGTACAAGCCCTCCGTGATGGATACCCCCTCCGGCGGAGCTCCGGAACAGGCCCCAAGATGGGATCTCGTGGATACAGGAAGTTGCGGCGGTGGAATTAGGGTTTTGGCTTCGTATCTGATCGTTTGGGGGTACGTAGATATATATAGGAGGAAGGAGTACGTCGGTGGAGCAACAGGGGGCCCACGAGGGTGGAGGGCGCGCCTGGGGGGGTAGGCGCGCCCCCCTACCTCGTGGCCTCCTCCTTTGTTTCTTGATGTAGGGTCCAAGTCTCCTGGATCATGTTCGGTGAGAAAATCACGTTCCCGAAGGTTTCATTCCGTTTGGACTCCGTTTGATATTCCTTTTCTTTGAAACCCTAAAATAGGCAAAAAAACAGCAATTCTGGGCTGGGCCTCCGGTTAATAGGTTAGTCCCAAAAATAATATAAAAGTGGATAATAAAGCCCAATAATGTCCAAAACAGTAGATAATATAGCATGGAGCAATCAAAAATTATAGATACGTTGGAGACGTATCACATACCTATGGGTCCATAGCTAGTAGCTAGATGGTGTCTTCTCTCTCTTTGAACTTCAATACAATGTTCTCCTCGATGTTCTTGGAGTTCTATTCGATGCAATCTTCTTTTGTGTTGTGTTTGTGGGGATCCGATGAATTGTGGGTTTATGATCTGTATATTCATGAGAAGTAATTGAGTCTGTTATGAACTTTATTATGTATGATTGTTATAGTTTTGTATTTCTCTCCGATTTAGCCATTTGGTTTGACCAACTAGATTGATTTATCTTCAGTGGGAGAGATGCTTTGCGATGGGTTCAATCTTACGGTGCTCTATATCCCTGTGACAGAAGAGGACAAGACACGTATTTGTATTGTTGTCATTAAGGGTAAAATTATGGAGTTTATTCATATTGGTTGGGTTTACTCTGTCTACATCATGTCATCTTGCTTAAGGCGTTACTCCGTTTTTCATGAACTTAATACCATAGATACATCATGTCATCCCTGGATAGTGATCGATTGGTGGAGTAATAGTAGTAGATGCAGGCAGGAGTCGGTCTACTTGTCTCGGACGTGATGCATATATACATAATCATTGCTTTGGATATCGTCATAATTATGCACATTTCTATCAATGCCTAATAATAATTTATTCACCCGCCGTATGTTATGTGTTCCAGAGAGAAGTCTCTAGTGAAAACTACGGCCCCGGGTCTACCTTTATCATATTATAAAATCCAAAAATACCGTGCTGCAATTTTATTACTTTGATTTTGTTTTGCAGTTTATCCATCTACCTATACAAGATTTGATCATTGCAAGTAATGAGTTCAAGTAGATTGACAACCCTCTTGCCCGCGTTGGGTGCAAGTATTTGCTTTTGTGTATGCAGGTGTTGTTCATGAGGTAAATATTTATGTCTACTGTACTATATCTCACCTCCTCTTCGGGAAAAATTCCAACACGGATCACAAGTAGCAATTTTATCTACTTAATTGTTGAATTAATAAATGGGACAAATCTTTTGTCTTTATTATTGTAATTATAAAGAAAAAAAGACCACCACATGACACATATCGTAAGTAATTCATCAAAATATTAACAAAAAACTAGTCACCGCTTGGTCCGTATATGCTTTTCCCGTTCTTTTTAAGTTTGTAACCTCATGTTACTACCACACTATGGAATCTCCGATGATTGACGAAACTTAGAGCAACTCCAACTGGGTGACCTAAACTATCCGAGCGTGTCTATTTGGATCGAAACGGATCAAAACTCTGGCCCAACGCACACACCCAAACCCAAAACACGTCTGTTCAGTGTCCGTTGTGGCCCCACTTGTCGGTCGCCCAACCACCGTCCGCAAACGTATTAAACACAGTCACCTACCTCGGGTCCGCCTAGCAGTGGGTGGAAGTTGTGGGTCACCTCCTTTCTAATGCAAG
>NC_041386.1:49764133-49789435 GCF_002162155.2 Triticum dicoccoides
GCCAAGCTTGCCCCCTCGCTGGCGACGGCCAAACCCTAGCTCGCCACGGGGTTCTTCGCCAAGGACAAAGGGAAGCTCTGCCTCAGCGCCAGCTCGTCCCGCGCGTCGCCGTTGCCGGCTCCTCAACACGGCGGGCTGCCACAAGAAAGGGAGCGACTGTACATCCCGGTGCACCAGGCGTGATGGCACTGGCAGTACCTCCAGCCACTGCCCTATCCAGATGTCAACCTGCCACATGGTTGTCATCTGGACCTGCACCGCATCCCGATGCTGGCGGTGCCCGATTGATGCGGGCGCACACCAAGGAGGTGCGCAGGCGCCGCGAGTTACTGACGCCGGAGCAGCTGCGGTTCCCTGCGTACGTGCCAGACTCTCCTAACTGGGAGGTCTTGTTCGCGCTGGAGCATGAGGAGGAGCGCCGCGCGGCGTGTAGCTCAACCCCACCATCCCACCACCGCCCCCGGAGGTCAAGTGGCAGGAGGAGAAGGAGGTGGCCTACCAGGCCGCGCTGGAGGCGGCGATGCAGTGCGCATTGGAGGAGAGCAGGCGCGACGAGGACGCGCACTGGGAGGGCCTAAAGGAGGCCCTCGTGTTGTCAGCGGCCGGCGACTATGTCATCCCCTCCCCCCCCCCCTCGCGCACCGTCGCCACACTCCCCGAGCCGAAGGTTGAGCCGCCGCCGACGGAGCCCGAGCGGGAGCGATACCAATGGACCGGCCAGCTCTGCGAGTGGGTCCACACGCCGCCCATGTGGCTCGGCGTGACGCCGGAGCAAGAGACGGTGTACCTCGAACAATGGAGGGTGCGCGCTGATAGAGGAGCACGCCGAGGGCGAGCGGCGGATGCAGGTGGAGCGTCGCTGGGCACGGGAGGAGGAGGAGGAGCGCGCCCGCCGCGGCATAGCAGTGCAGCCGACGCAGGAGGCGGCGCGGGCCTGGAAGGCAGCATTCCCCTTGGCTGGCCCGGCGCCAGCGTTGATCAACCTAATCGGCCCAGGGGAGGACGATGACACCTAGGATAGCGCGCGGGGAGGCACAATTTTTTTTTATGTTTTATTATATGCTTAAATGGACTTTGGGCGGCGGTTGACTAGCGTTTAATGTTTAATTATGTTAAGTTTGAGCGTGTTTGTATTTTTTTAAGTCCATGTGCGAGAGATTATGCCGGGTCGGCATTGGTTGCATGCGTCGATCCAAACGAAAAAACGGAAACAACCCTCCAATTGACCAATTCAAACGGACAAAAGGCGAATGAAACGTGTATCCGTTTAAATCGCCGCGTTGGAGTTGCTCTTCGCAGACGATTAATCTAGTTAGATTACGCACCCTGCACTGCCTCAAGGACAACTCTCTGTTTCTTGAGGAACAAACCATTACGTTCCGGCATGCCCATGGGCGCCGCCGATGTTTAGGACCAGGTGCGGTGATCCGTTCGATTCAAGGAACAGAGGAGACACATCCTTTCGCAGACGGACGCAGCGAAACGTGGATGGAATACCCAGAACTATATAACAGTCAAAAAAGTCGTGCAAATATCACCCCTGAAAGTGAAACGTCAAGCAAGCACTTGAAAATCGCGAAACGCCGTCCATTTCTTCAGAAAGTGTCAGGCAGATACCGATAAATAGTTGGTATTATAAGGCAAACACAAATGGACCATACGTGTCTGCGCGCATATACAATATTAATTTGGATTAGCCCGTAAGCCATGGTGCGGCTCGACAAGCGCACGCTACCCTCTCCTTTCGTGATGACTGATGACCTTGCTGAGTCCCTCCACCTACGGTCGGTTGATCACAAGCAAAGGCTATATATACGCACACACACATTCATCCAAACATCATCACACAGCTAACCGTCAGAAGCAAATCCTGGCTGATACACGAACAAGCACATAATCATCCCAAGAACACACAGCTTCCTACATCACCTACGTACAGATTAGTCCGCGAGTTCAGTTTGCAGGGGCATCCAGCGACAGACATGGCGTCGGCTCCAGCTCGAGCTATTGCGGTGGTGGCTCTCATGTTCGCGTGCTCTGGGTTGGCCATGGCCGCGGACAAAGCACCGACATGGCTGAGGGCGCATGCCACGTTCTACGGCGGCGCTGATGCCTCCGACACCATGGGTACGTAACTAGCTTATCTCAAAATCCCTGTATAGGCCAATAGAACAGTGAATACCACATCTCGTTCTGCCTGTTCTGAAAGCATACGTACGCTCGATTCAACGCAGGTGGGGCGTGTGGATACGGCAACCTGTACTCGGCGGGCTACGGGACGCGGACGGCGGCGCTGAGCCAGGCGCTCTTCAACGACGGCGCGTCATGCGGTCAGTGCTACAAGATTGCTTGTGACCGCAAGCTTGCGGACCCGATGTTCTGCAAACCCGGTGTCACCGTGACAATCACGGCCACGAACCTCTGCCCGCCTAACTATGCACTCCCGAGTGACAATGGAGGATGGTGCAATCCTCCGAGACCGCACTTCGACATGGCGCAGCCGGCCTGGGAGAAGATTGGTGTCTACAAGGGTGGCATCATCCCTGTCATGTACCAGAGGTAGCTACAGATGAGTATTTACCACTGCTATGTGCCTGTCTGCAAGTTACTAAAACCAATTTTTGCAGGGTTCCATGCGTGAAGAAGGGTGGGGTGCGGTTCAAGATTGCTGGTCACGATTATTTTAACCTAGTTAACGTGTTCAACGTCGCAGCTGACGGCTCGATCAAATCCATGGATGTCAAGAGCTCTGACTCAGACACATGGGCGCCAATGACTCGTAACTGGGGCGCGAACTGGCAATCTCTAGCTAATCTTACCGGGAAGATGCTCTCATTCAGATTGACCAGCACGGATGGGCGGACGCTTGTGTTTAACAATATTGTGCCGGCTGGATGGACATTTGGGCAAACATTTGCGAGCAAATTACAGTTTTAATTGAACACTCTCGACAGAACAATCTAGTAATGGTTGTTTTTTTTCTAAATTTATTTATTTCTGGTGTGGTGCTTAAAAATACTCTATATTAATTTAAGCACTACTTGTATGGATACATCCATTGGTTGGTCACCACACGTAACATTGTAACTCCAACATCCTTGTATGTAGTATGTGTTTAACTTGTTGTACTCATAGTTGTGCTTATATTAATTTGGCTGGTGCATATAAAACACGTCTGGTTCTACGGAGTTACCTCGAATGTTTATTTTATCGGTTTGGTTGTACCTCTACCTTCGGTGACTAACAAATAACTGAACTAATTAATTTTAAGATAACAATAAGAAGCATTTTAGCTTAACATTGAGATTCATGTAAGTGCAAAAGCAGAGAATTCGACATCTAACGGCTCAACTAAGAAATGACTATTTGAAATCGGCCGAGAAATAGTTCTCTTACAACTGACAATATATAGCATGGGTCGCCTACTTTCTTCTTCAAGGCATCGCCTTGGAAGCACTGACTATTTGGTGTCGGTCGTAGTATTCTTGGTGTGCATGAGCGGGTGTTTGGGGTCAACATTGTTGTCAGTGGCGGAGACAAGGGGGGGCGAGCAGGGGCCTGGCCCCCCCTATCGATCGAGCAAACATCGAGTAGGCCATAGATAATTAGCGATATGATTCAAGTACAGAAGTAATTGGCCCCCCCTAACTCAACGTGATTTATGAAGAAAGGAAAAAGGGCCAATGTAAAAGCCCACTAGCAATCGTTTACAAGCCCATGACAAGGCCATATCTGTTGATCGGCCTTCGTTAAAAGTCTCCTGGACGCTGGGCATTATTCCCGATGATGATTAGCGCGTGTGTTGATTAGCGCTGCGCTGTTGCCGTCCTGCGCCCTCGCCGCCGCCCGCCTTGGCTCTCCCTTCTCACGATCTGATTCGTAAAGTCAAGCTAATTCACTCGTCAATTATTTGTCCTGCAGCCAATGATCTAGCCAAGGTTAATCCAGTACTGTCTACTTCTCTGAATTCTCATCTTGTATCATTAATTTGTTATACATCAGATGTGTGATTTGTGATGCGTCGCGCTCGGGCACAGGCAATCGTTCGAAATCATGCACCTTCCAACCACGACCAGCCGGTCTACCTCGACCTAGCAGTAGAGGGGATGAGTACAGGTTGGGTTTGATTCTCTATGTATGTATTCATGTAATATTGACCTTTTTTTCAATACAACAACAAAGTTACATAATAGAACCAGTGATGATTTTCCACTCAAACCTATTATTCGGTTATACAGTGATTTTTCTTATTTGTACATATGACATGTAGCATTTCATGCCATATTTCGGAGTAGTTTGATTATCAACTTTGTCTAGTCTGCTTCAGCCACAAAAGGTTGTGTGTGTCTATGCAAAGTTAAAATGAATGATACTAGTCCCTTCGGGGACATCCGAGAAAGATGAATGATACTCGGATGTAAAACTATTAGGTAGTTTGTGAGGCAAAAAAAACTGGCTTTATCGTCGGTCTGCCCCCCCTATGTCTAAATCCTGGCTCCGCCCCTGATTGTTGTGACCTGCTTGGGTCCAGTGTGTCAACAACAAGTAGCATGGGTTCGATCAGCGTGCCGGCAGCACAGAACATTTGTGCTTGTCGTCCTCTTTGTAACGGAGTGGTCTAGGTCCACCTCCTATAAGACCTAGCTTCCCACTCTAGTGTCGGTGGGGATGGCAATCACAATTGTGGTGTGTCGATGATAAGTTAAATCCCGTATCAACCTATCTGCATTTGCTGCCAAGACGAACCCCGAGAGCTCGAGACATCCCAGTGACACCAAAAGGTTCGCCACCACCTTGGAAGGAGGGATACCACCATACAACATATCAGAAAAAGGGAGGAGTCTACGAATAAGGAAGAAAGACCCTACATGCATCCTAAAAAGACGTAAGGGCAAGACTCCAAGCCCTATATGCCCTATGCACCCACATGGAAGCCTCCCACAAGTAGTTCTATATAAGGGCACCAGGGACATCATAAAGGGTGACCTTCCCCTGCACCATTGTAGTCTAGACCACCTAGAAAGGATTTCACACTTATCGCCTGAATCTCCGCCGTGTCATTTCGTCGAGATACTCTGTCTCATTGATATCCCCCTCCCTCCCCCCTCCCCCGACATTGTAATCTTTTCTATTCTCCACATCTTCTATATCTAAATAGCTAGCCCTCACTAACATATTTCTCTCAATATGCAACCATGTCACCTCATTATTTAACATGCATGGAAAAAGGCCCACCCCAACATACATCTATGCATAATAAAAATCCACCTCAACATGCAAACATGCATGCACTGAAAATTCCATCCTATCATGCTATTTACATTTAATTCTTATATTAGTTCAAAAACTATTATTTTAAATATTCATGTTTCATATCTTCTATATCTAAATAGCTAGCCCCACTAATATATTTCTCTCAACATGCAAGCATGCCCCTCATCATTTAACATGCATGAAAAAAGGCCAACCTCAACATACAAGTATGCATAATAAAAATCCACCTCAACATGCAAGCATGCATGCATTGAAAATTCCATCCTGTCATGCTATTTACATTTAATTATTATATTAGTTCACAAACTATTATTTTAAATATTCATGTTTCATATAACCAAAACATCATTGAAATATTGCAAAATATTTCCGCAACAACGTGCGGGGCATCATCTAGTATATAAGAATAGAGCAAGGCAGGAAGTAGGAATTTTACCCACATCAAGGGCCTAAACCTGGGTATATCGTGTGTTCGTGTCCAAAGACCCCCCTGGTCTCTTAACGTGACGCCCCCTCGACTTAAAAATTCGCATACCCCCTGCTTCTCAGTTGCATCTTTTACTTTAGGACTCGAATAACCACCAAACGTCATATTTGGAACGACGACAACGCGAATAAGCGGCTCCCTCGAGACACTCCCACACGTGAACAGTAAATCCCCCGCGTCAACCCAAAGGCATACATGCCCTTTGATAGGCCTCCTGGCCCAATCACCAATCCCATGTGCAAGAAAAAAATGAAAAGTAAAAAAGATTTCCCATGATGTAGGTAAAAAAGACCATATTAAAAAAAATCATCTTGTACACAACAAAATTTGCCAAAGTTATAAAGCATAAATTCAGCATACTTGATAGGAAAAAAACATTATAATTTTTTTAAACCAAAAATGAGAAAAAAATATTATGTTTTGTTTTGGATAAATCATGGCGAATTCTTGAAATATTTGTAGTGCACATGGAAAATTCTGCATTCAAAAAAAATTGTGTGCTTATGAGAAGGATTTTTTATGTGTCAATAAATCTGATTCTATATTAATTTACAATGGTTTGAAAAATAAAAATTGCCATGGTAGGTCCAATAAAAATTGACATGGTACAAAAAATAATAAACATTTAAAAAAATTGTCATGGCCTACAAAATGAAGTTACCATGGTTTGTTCAACAAGGGGGTACATAAAGGAATTTACCAAAGTTTGTTCAACAAAATTGTCATGTTCCAAATAATGGATAAAATTGCCATGGTCTAACAAATAAAATTGGCATGGTGCAAATTTTATTGTCAAGGTTTAAGTTAAATTTTGGATTGGTCCAAAATATAAAAAGTGCAATGGTAAAAATAAAACTTCCACGGTCCCAACATGTTTGCAATGATCCATAAACTAAACTGCCACGATCTATAAATTAAATTTGACCATGGAACCTAAACTAAATTTGCCATTAGTGGAATAAATATGTGTACGTTCGCCATGATGGTACATAAAGGAATTTACCAAAGTTTGTTCAACAAAATTGTCTTGTTCCAAAATAATGGATAAATTTTGCCAGGGTCTAACAAATAAAATTGGCATGGTGCAAATTTTATTGTCAAGGTTTAAGTTAAATTTTGAATTGGTCCAAAATATAAAAATTGCAATGGTAAAAATAAAACTGCCACGATCCCAACATGTTTGCAATGATCCATAAACTAAACTGCCATGATCTATAAATTAAATTTGACCATGAAACCTAAAGTAAATTTGCCATTAGTGGAATAAATATGTGTAAGTTCGCCATGATGGCAAACAATTAAATCCGTCATATTGAATTGATCATGACAAAACACAACTTGGAAACCCTGTTATGTATTAAAAAAAAGTGGGACCTAAGGAGACAGAAGCTATTGGCAAAAAGGAGTTAATTAGCCATGCTGTTTTGTAAGACAATAAATATCATGGCAAGAATAACTATGTAGATCATGACAACCGTGACACATATGCCAAGCTATGTGAAAAAGAAAGATTTTTCCCTAGAATGTTAGACAGATTTGGCGTGGTCTATATAATAGATTTGCCACTAGTTTGACCTTGTTGTTTGTGCCTAAGTTAACAAAAATTACCGACCTAATGTATTGCCCATGGCAAAAACACGCATACACACGCGCGTGCGCGCGCGCGCGCACACACACACATTCCACTCTCTCCCTATCCTCCTAGTGTGAGTGGGGTGTGTGTGGCAGTGGCGGTGGGAGACGAGATAGGGAGAGTGGTGAGGGATCGCAAAGTCTCTTTTACCGGTTCCTGGAGGTACCAACAAACCATCCACCGTTACTCTGGTTTGCGATTCGTGCGTTCACGTGGCTCACTTCTCGTATAACACTAGTATTTTCATAACCCATCTCTCGTATAGCACCGTTGGATGTCAGATGGCTGGTCCACCTATTTTCACCACTTTGCACTAGTATGTCAGCTACAGGTACTACTTTTGCCAGTGCATTGTACGCATGCATGCAACTTCTTTCCTCTCTCTGCCCTTCCAAACAAATGCATCTTTTTATTTTTGCTTACAATTTTAGATGGTCACTATCTTTCATATTAGAAATCCGTTATTGAAATTTTTTATATATTCAAATTCCTTGCAACATGATCTTCAGAACAAGTTCAAACTTGAATATTTTTCAACTAGATTTAGAATAATGAGTTTCACATTTCACTTAGTCAAAAAAATAAATTTCACTAAGTTCATAGATATAAATTATTTCAAAGAATTGAAACATATATTTCAGTGTGTATATTGTGAGTGTAAAATGTTTTCCGAAACTAGTGAAATGAGTGGAATCTATCTTTTGTAACGAGTGAAATCACTTTTTTGATACAAACTGAAATTAGTTTCAAAAAAGTGATTTCACTCATTACAAAAATAAGTGAAATCTATCTTTTGTAATGAGTGAAATCACTCTTTTGAAACAACTGAAATAAGTGAAATTGTTTTTTTATAAATGAGCGAGATCTGTTTTATGAAGTGAGTGATTTTTTTTTCCATTTGATAACTTTTGAATTGTGTGAAATAGGTTTTTTGAAATAATTGAAATCGGTTCTTTGCATCGAGTGAAATCAATTTTGAAATATGTTTTCTCAACTAAGTGAAATATCTTTTCACAAGTGAGTACAAATTATTTTCTTCATATGAGTGAAATATGTTTCTTCAGATGAGTGAAATTGGTTTTTTGAACATAAACAAATGAGTTTTTCTAATGATTGAAATTAGTTTTTTGAAATAAGTGAAATACGTATTTTAATTCAGTGAATCTAGTGTTTTGAATGAGCCTAAATCCATCTTTTGAAAATGAGTGAAATAATTTTTGAATGGGCATAAATCCATCTTTTAAAATGTGTGAAATAAATACCATTTCACAGCGAAACAATTTTGTGTTTTATGAAAGTCATTTCAAATATAACTGAAATATATAAAATAAAAAGAAGTTTAAATATATCCAAGATTGATCTTGTTATGAAGATCTTGTCATCACGATTCCAATATATAAAAAGTTTCAAAAATGGATATTTCATTTAACAAATACCAATCATGCAAAAAAATAGGATGAAATTAAATACAAGTCATTTGTATGGAGAGACAGAGAATGCATGCAGCGCACGGGAACGGATCCTCTAACATAGAGGAGAGAAGTCGGGTAAGCTACAGTGCAAGTTAGTGCAAAATGAAGAAGGAAAGTCGGGAATAATGTAGAAAACACTGTAGCGATTACTGCACACAATTACTGTTCATGGAAATAAATCTGAAATTAATTTTATTGCAACATAATTTTGTTTGTATGTAATTTTTGTAAATGTATACAGTAGATTTGTAACTTAAAAATTAATTCAAATCGTTTTAGTCTTAATTCTGAAGCCTTGATTGTATCCCCATTGAGGTGTGGAAAGGTCTCGGGGACATAGCGATAGTATAGCTAACCAAGCTTTTCAACCTCATTTTTCGGGCAAACAAGATGCCAGAAGAATGGAGACGGAGTATATTAGTACCAATCTTCAAGAACAAGGGGGATGTTCAGAGTTTTACTAATTACCGTGGAATTAAGCTGATGAGCCATACAATGAAGCTATGGGAGAGAGTCATTGAGCACCGCTTAAGAAGAATGACAAGCGTGACCAAAAATCAGTTTGGTTTCATGCTTGGGAGGTCGACCATGGAAGCCATTTTCTTGGTACGACAACTTACGGAGAGATATAGGGAGCAAAAGAAGGACTTGCATATGGTGTTCATTGACTTGGAGAAGGCCTATGATAAGATACCGCGGAATGTCATGTGGTGGGCCTTGGAGAAGCACAAAGTCCCAGCAAAGTACATTACCCTCATCAAGGACATGTACGATAATGTTGTGACAAGTGTTCGAACAAGTGATGTCGACACTGATGACTTCCCGATTAAGATAGGACTGCATCAGGGGTCAACTTTGAGCCCTTATCTTTTTGCATTGGTGATGGATGAGGTCACAAGGGATATACAAGGAGATATCCCATGGTGTATGCTCTTTGCGGATGATGTGGTGCTAGTTGACGATAGTCGGACGGGGGTAAATAGGAAGTTAGAGTTATGGAGACAAACCTTGGAATCAAAAGGGTTTAGGCTTAGTAGAACTAAAACCAAGTACATGATGTGCGGTTTCAGTACTACTAGGTGCGAGGAGGAGGTTAGCCTTGATGGCCAGGTGGTACCTCAGAAGGACACCTTTCGGTATTTAGGGTCAATGCTGCAGGAGGATGGGGGTATTGATGAAGATGTGAACCATCGAATCAAAGCCGGATGGATGAAGTGGCGCCAAGCTTCTGGCATTCTCTGTGACAAGAGAGTACCACAAAAGCTAAAAAGGCAAGTTCTACAGGACGGCAGTTCGACCCGGAATATTGTATGGCGCTGAGTGTTGGCCGACTAAAAGGCGACATGTTCAACAGTTAGGTGTGGCGGAGATGCGTATGTTGAGATGGATGTGTGGCCACACGAGGAAGGATCGAGTCCGGAATGATGATATACGAGATAGATTTGGGATAGCACCAATTGAAGAGAAGCTTGTCCAACATCGTCTGAGATGGTTTGGGCATATTCAGCGCAGGCCTCTAGAAGCTCCGGTGCATAGTGGACGGCTAAAGCGTGCGGAGAATGTCAAGAGAGGGCGGGGTAGACCGAATTTCACATGGGAGGAGTCTGTTAAGAGAGACCTAAAGGATTTGAGTATCACTAAAGAGCTAGCTATGGACAGGGGTGCGTGGAAGCTTGCTATCCATGTGCCAGAGCCATGAGTTGGTTGCGAGATCTTATGGGTTTCACCTCTAGCCTACCCCAACTTGTTTGGGACTAAAGGCTTTGTTGTTGTTGTTGTTGTTGTTGTTGTTGTTGTTGTTGTTGTTGTTGTTGTTGTTGTTTTAGTCTTAATTCTATGGATGTGAAGAAGGAAAGTCAGGGTTATTGTAGTTTACATGACTTCTCTTCTTCATGTTAGAGGATCCGATCCTGCAGCGCACATCTCTTGCTTCTAACTCTCTCTCTCTCTTCTGCAAAAAGCTGTCAGGCACTGTTTTGTCTCAGGTGTGCCGTTGTATTGACCGGGTATAGCAGTGGGATTCAATTTACAACTTATACAGAGTCTAACAACACGAATCTTGATGAAACAGGACGGACGGCGGATGGTGCACCGGTACCTCCCACCACCGGTAAAGTTACTTTTTAGGGTGAGGGATTCGTTCGCGTCGATATGCGCTTCCAGCGAATGATTCCTAAATCTAACATGTCTTCCTCCTCTGCTTCGAGATCTGTGTGTCTCTCTCATCCAACGGCATCGTGCGCGTTCACGTGAGATGTCCAACACGAAGATGTGTTCCCTTACTTTTTCCCATTGGATGATGAACGAAGTATTGTACCTAAAATCTTAAAAGTGCACGCGCACCATCTGGTGGAAACGAGCGGCCACGCTAGCCGACAACCCTTTGTTCCGCTCGCTCACAGCGGCTCTGGTTCCTTCTTTCCCTCCGCTCGCTCACTCTCTCCACCAAGCCGAGGCGAGGCGGCCGCCGCCGCTGCAGCGACCTCGGCGAGCCCTCCTTCTCCCCCGCTCCCCCGACAACCACCCGCATGCCGAGGGAGCCCTAGAAGCACGGGCCACAACCGCGGGGCTCGGATCTCGCCCCGACTCGATCGACTCCATCCAGTTCATCTTCAGCGAGGACGCCGGCGATCCCTCCTTCTCCCCCGTGCCCCCGCGGCCGGCCAGCATGCCTTGGCTTCGAGGGAGCCCTAGGTGTGTGCGCTACAGCCGCGGGGATCGAATCTCGCTCCGTCTCGACGCCATCTGGTTCACCTTCGGCGAGGACGTTGCTACCAGGACGGCTGCCGCCGGCGGCGCCGCCGCATTCCACAGGCCACTCATCGAGCTCCGTGTCTTTCGGAAGGTCTTCTACAGGGCGCACGCGCATGTGGAGGCTACTGGGTTCGCTCGCGGGGAGGCATTTGGGGGTGGCCGAGACATGGATGCTTCCCGGTGCTCACTTTGTTGCCCGCTCTTCCACATCATCGTCGTCACGCCCGGGACGCCTGGTCAGATCGAGGCCTTAAACTCCCTACTCTTCTCCTCATATCTGCAGTTCCAAACTGATGTGCAGCCGAAACTGCACGCATGACATACAGCCGACAATCATATCCAACGATGCACCAGTGTTGCTGCCATGCGTCGTACGCTGTAATTTTAGCATCGTCCACAAATCGTGTGTATAAAATCGTGTGTATAGCAGTGCTGTTTGCAGTTGAGTCAGTGCTAATCTCCTTGTGCTTGGAAAACAGTGTTCGAAACTACTGTACTAGTCTGAAGAACAGTTTACTGAAACTTTCGCTAAATCATTTTCAGTTAGGACATGGAAATAGTCTGAATTATTGTAGGATTATTATAGACAATCAGTAAGAGTTGTTGTATATACCAGTCTCTGCACAGATGCTAGAAGCTTTTCCTGAACCTAGTTGTTTGTTGGGGGGAAATCATTTCGTAAGTAAAAAAATCCACACTGAACCTTGATATGGAAAGTATTGGTTTTGATGCTGTTGTTCTTCAGTTTAATGCTAGTGGTAAAATTCGGAACCTGAAAACCCAAATTAGTTCAGCTTAATAGAGAATACACTGTTTTGAACCTCATTACAGTGTTTTGAGGTTTTGTACACCAGCCATCTTCTTGATCTTCTCATTAACCCGTTTCTATGTCAGGTGCATGCCGGAGGAGGTCTTGGTGCAACATTATCAGGTCAGGCAGAGCAGGAATATCAAAGTGGAGCTAGGTGTCAAGGAGCATGCACATTGTGACAGCAATCAAACCGGGATTGACAATAGTGTGGATAGAATATTGAGGATTGGTATCCAGGAGAATGCACATCGTCACAACGAGCGAAATGTGATCGATGGATTGGCTCTAGAGCTGGATGCAGTGTTGTATTGAGCTGGAGATGAGAAAGTGAGAAGCATACCTCCCCGCAGGTGCTTTGTGTTGCTCTTTTTCTCAGTGTGTGCTAATGTGTGAGAGTGATCCCGGCGAGTTCTGAGTCACCGGAGTTTTGTTTAGGGGAGGAGCAAGGTGGGAGGGCTTTGGTAGTGTTGATAGAACGCAGTTGTACTAAGTTGGTCATGGTTGTAGTCTAAGTTGGACACGATCGTTGCGAAATTGCACAACACAGCCATACTAAGTTGGCTAGATGATGATTTTGCTTAAGTTTATCTTTTTTTTGCTACTCACATTTTTGTTGGTATCCACAATAGTTGTAGTTGCACACATAGTAGTTCTCAGTTGGATACGACCATTGAGAAGTTGCATAATGCAGTGATATTATGTCGGCTAGATAACGTCTCCGCCACAGGACGTCGGAGCACTGAAACATTTTTATTACCAGACTTGCACCAAAGCAACATATTTTTATTCATACGTTCTTTTCAGTTGTGATTGTAGTGTCTTATTTAGAGTTGTACTATGAACCGCCACTCCATGCATGTCCACCAAAAACTGGGCAGTATCAACACGGGACATCCTTGTCCGATGTTGCAACGTTAGGGGTCTTAGGGTTAGTTATTTAGAAGTTTTCGCAGATTTTGTGTGAATGTTTTTTAGCCATTTGTGCAACCGGGGCAGCTTCCCTTGTGCAACCTGTTATATTGAACTCGCCAACTTCACGTTAAAAATAGCCAACCTAACTTTTTGTTTTTGATGGAATTTTTTGTTTTTGGCTGGCAGTTTTTTTGTACAACTAGGCAGCAAATCATGTGCAACTTTTATTTTAATTCAACCAGAGTAGTCTTTCTAAGGCTGCTATTTTTTTAGTTGCACAGTGAGCATGCAAACGATGTGGATCACACGGTGATACAAAGGCCTTTTGTAGCCTTTTTTGCAACTAGGCAGGTCCCCTTATCCAAGTTGTTTTGATTGACTTGCCAACCAAGTAGTATAACTGTTTCTGGGTGGCAATTTTGTTAATTTTACAAATATGTTTGTTCTTTTTCTGTTTTGCAGAGACAAATTGGTTGGTGAAGGAGAGGTGCCTGGCAGTGAAACAAAGGTTCATATTCTCTTTTTCTTTTATCCCATGACCATTAATTATGCTCTTCTCTTTTACCCTCTCAGTAGTTCAATCTTTTTTGTTCATTGTAGGTTCTCCAAATAGGACCTCTCGGCGGGACTCAAAACAGGGTGCTAAGCAGGAACCATGTGGCACTGATAATGACGGGGATGGAGAGGATGATGACGTGTCCCAAAGAGTATCTAAATGAGTTGGCATCCTCATACTTTTCTAGTTGCACAAGAGTACCTAATTAGCTGGCATCCTCAGCATTTCTAGTTGCACAATACCATCCAACTAGTTGACATCCTTAGTCTTTTTGTAGCTGCGTTGACACCCTCATCATTTCTTCTAGAAGCCTGAAACCTGAATGTGCAATTTTTGATTGGTCATGCAAGCGCTGAATATTTCTTTTCGAGTATCTAATTAATTGGCATCCTCAAAATTTATAGTTGCACAATAGTATTCAATTAGTTGGCATCCTCAGCATTTCTACTTGCACAAACATTATCCAAGTAATTGACATCCTCAACCTTTCTAGTTGCACAAAAGTAACTATTTTTCAGTCCCATCTTCAAATTTTGAGGGTTGCCCAAGAGTATCTAATGACTTGGCACCCTCAGCCTTTCTAGTTGCACATGAGTATTTAATTAGTTGGCATCCTGAGCATTTTCTAGTTACACAATATCATCTAACTAGTTAACATCCTCAACCTTTCTAGTTGCACAAGAGTAACTATTTTAGTTGGCATCCTCTGCATTTTGTAGTTGCACAACTAACATAATATCAAGTTGGCATCGTCAACCTTTTTTATCTAGTTTTTCAGAAGAACATATATTTTGTGTGCAGTGTTAACTAATCACCTTTGGCTCCTTTTGTTTTGCAAAACCGCATGTGCTCAAGTCGGAATGTGATCACCTTTGGCACATTTTTCTCATGACAAGAAAAATAATTTCATCTTCTTTCCTATTTACTTTTAGTAACATCATATAGAACATATTCCCCCTATTTGCAATTTGTGTGAGACAAGCCTATTTGTACGCTCATTTTTAATATTGTTCTTGTGCTTTTTCTAGTTTAGTTTCTTTGCTGCACACATTTATAGAAAAAGTTGGGATTTGGATACAAGTTTAGTTGCACAATTATATGTTTATATTTGCAGACAGCAAACCCAGTCTTTTTTAGTTTCATCTAGTATGTGTGTTGGTTGTACACATTTTTTGCAAGAAAAGATGGACTGAATGTAGTGTCTGTGCAAATAGAAGCCCATATTTGTGCCAACTAAACATGGATCCAAAACCATCTTTTCCTGCAATGTGTGCAACCAACAGCCAAAAGATTAGAACAGATGGTCTCCAGTCTGGGCTGTTTTGTTGTACATTTGCATAAAAAGGTTGGCTTGGACCCGTGCTTAGTTGCACAAATATGTTCAGAAACAGTACACCCAGTCCATCTTTCTAGCCTGGGATGTTTTTTTGCACACATATTGCAGGAAAGTTGGTTATGGACTAATGGCTTAGTTGCACAAATATGTGCTTCTTTTCACACAAACAGTACACCCAATCCATCTTTCTAGTCTGGGCCGTTTGTTGCACATATTTTGCAGGAAAGATGTCCTTGGATTAATGCTTAGTGTGCACATATATTTACTCCTTTATAGCTTTGGCTGTTGGTTGCACACATTGTAGGAAAAGTTGGCTTGGATCCACGATTTAGTTGCACAAATATGGGCTTCTATTTGCACAGACACTACATCCACTCCATGTTTCTAGTCTAGGCTGTTTGTTGCACATTTTTTTGCAAAACTACTCCCTTGTGTCTATTTGCACACATCCAGGCAGAAGTTGGTTTTGCTACTGGGTCTACTTGCACAAAGTGGTGTTTAATTACAGAGACATTAGATTACTGTTGCTACTCCCTTCAATTAGGAGAAGATTGGTGGTAGATCCAGAGGCAAAGGGGAAGGGGAAGTGAAGAAGGGAGGATCTGGAGCCAGAAGGGAACTTACCTTGATTGATGCTGCCTAGTACGCCTCTCTCCTCCCTCTACTTCCGCTCGGCCAACTGCTCATTACGTGAAGTTGGTTCATGTAGCACTAAAATTGCACCACGTTGTATTATAATTGGTTGTGGTAGCACAAACGGTGGTCTAAAAAATAGTTGCATCTCATAGTATAAAAGTTGCACCATCTAGTACAACCAGTTGGCAATGAAAAAAGTTCATCGAAACATATATAAATGGGGTCTACTTTTAAAGACCTCGTCGCGAGGGTTCCGATGGTGAAAACGGATTTTAATTTTGACATGTAATTCAAAAGTTATAGCTTTTTGAATTTTTTGGAATGCAATTAATTGCCTTTTTGCTTTATTACTGGCATGGCAGAGCACATGGAAAAGAACTTGGGCCAGCGTGAAGGCGAGTGGATGATGCTTTTTGATTTTGGTCTCTGGAATCAGCGGACTTTCCTAATCAGGAGATGGGACAAAAAAATTCCTAATACAGCCGGCTGCCGAGGAGCGCTAGCGAGCGCAAGGCTGCTCGCTAGACGCGTCCAGTATTGTATCTGGTCTCAATCCCACATGCTATTCGGCACGAGGACGTGTCTTTGATCAGACCGAAATAGAATATGTTCTTCGCCCAACAGAGTGAATAGCAAAAAACTACCACATTACGGGCTATCATTCCGAAAAACTACCGCCTTTTTCAATTTTTCAAAAAACTATCACAAAAGTGGCTGGCTGTTCCAAAAAACCCAAGTGGCCAAACGGTTAAGTTTTAACTGGGGTTATGACATGTGGGGCCCGCCCGTCAGGGTTTTGTCGGCCACAGTGCTCACGGCACGCAGGTGACGGTCGTTAGGGCGCACGGGCCGTCCCGACCAGGTCAAACGGATCCGGCCCGCCCTCACTCTGTCTTCCCCCTCTCTGGCTCCCTCTCTCTCGTGCGCGCCTCCCTCTCCGATGGTGGCGGCGGCGGTGAAACTAGGCGATGGCGGCCATTCAATGGGTGGAGGTGGAAGGGGGGATGGAGGCGGCGAGTTCTTAGAGGTTGATAACTGGCTGGGGAGTGGTAGCTTCGCAACCCAGCCGGCGGCGCCGCCGCCGCCGCAGCGGACACCATAGGCTGCAGCTCTGATGCAGGCTCCTACGCCACAGGCTACACCGCCGTCGCCTGATGATTGCCAGTTCTCGCTTGAGTACAGAGCAGCGAGGTCTCTTGCTAGCACCGTGCAGGCAGATCCGGCCAACTCCCAGCACTGGGCCTCTGCATTTGGAGGGGTGGAGTAAGTTTTTTCCTCTTATGAGCTCCTTCAACAGTTTCTGCATTTCTGCTTGTTCATTTCAAACAACATAGCATAATTTAGTTAGTTTTTGACCAAACCCTAGGTTGATGCTGCTGTGATTCATCTTAGAACATGAACATGCACTGAATAATAGTTGAGCAAACACTCTGTGGCATGTTTTGGATGCAACAGTATCACTTAGCACTGAAGGATTAGTTAGATTTAGTAGAAATGCATGGTGGATTCAAAGAAGCATTTGTTGGATTCAGATTCCTTACTGTACTTTATAGTTAGTGTGCACTGAATTTTTGTAGCAAAAAACACTTAGTTAGTTGGGCTTTTCAAATAACATATTATGTAATGCAGGCTGGATGATGAAATTTGGGAGGTTAGGCTGCATTTCCAGGGCAGGGATAATATGGAAAGGAGGTTTTCTATTTCAGACATCACATTTCTGAACTTGATAGCACTTACTGAGACTGAAGGCTATGGGTAGATGACTACATGTACTGGGTAAAAGAACAAGGGATTGGATAAGAAGGTTTATTTCTTCTGGACAGTCAAGATGCAGTTGAAGAAATGATAGACCATTCGGATTTCACAGGGCTCAATATCATTGTTTCCAAGGCAAATGAAGATAGAGATGTTGATTGTAACAGGGCTCACAATGTTTGTGAAGAACACATTCCAATAGGCAGTCCAGCGGGGGGTCCTGGTTTTGTGTTAAGTCTGTCACAAGATGGAGTGGTCCACCCGCTTGAAGTTAATTTGAACACACAGCAAAGCTGTAACTTCAACATTTCAGAAGCTAATGGTGGAGATGATGATGGACAGGCTGCTGGTCAAGAGGATGATGATATTGACAAATCATCCTCAGACTTTGAGATTGATAGGGGTGACTATAGAGGGATAAAGATGTCTTACAAGGCTTGGAAGAGAGGTGAAGAAAATATTGGAAATGAAGAAGAAAGAGATGTTGTAGAAGACAGACCACAGTTTGAAGGTGACAGTGATGTTTCAGAGTTTTGGCAGGAGGAGAAAGAGGCTGACAGTGGAGAGGAAATAGTTGTGGAAAAATGCAGGCCTGAGAAACTCAAGCCTGTGAGAAGAGCAGCAGCAAATCCAGGTCCAACTTCCAGAGCTCACAGTCAGCCAGAGATCCCAAAGTTTCAAGATTTTGTACCTGAAGCTGATGAGTATTGCTTCCCTGGTGATGTGGGCATTTCTGACTCAGATGGGGAGACTCCAAGACTACCTTCTGGAAGGAAGAGAAGATTGAAGAAGAAGAAAGAGAGGAAATGGTATGACCCAAAGGTACCTGATGCACATGAGTAGCTGTGCAAGGACCTTTGCTTCACCAATGTGTATGAGTTTAGAAAGGCATTGAGAAATTTTCATGTTAGGACTTTGAGAAACTTTCAGTACCATAGGAATGAACCATCAAGGGTTATTGTTTGGTGCCCAGATAGGAAGAATGGATGTGAATTTTTCATGACTACATCCAAAGTAGCCCATGAAGATACATTCACAATTAAGAAGTGCCACATGGATCATAGTTGTGGAGCTTGTGGAGAGAGTACAAAGGTTACTGCTGAATGGGTTGCAGAAGCTGTGGAGGACACAGTTAGATCAAATGTAAAGGCTGATGTAGAGACAGTTCTCAAACATACTAAGAAGAAGTTTGGGGTGCATGTACCTAGGAGTTTGGCATATAGGGCAAGACTGATGGTTGTTGATGTTGTGCAAGGTGATCATAGAAAGAAGTATCTGAGGTTGAGGGACTACCTAGAATGTGTGCTTGACACAAACCCTGGAAGCAGGTGCATAGTGACAACTTTTGAGGATCCTTTGAACCCAGCCCCCACAGCAAGGTTCAAGTACATGTTCTATTGCCTCCAGGCATCAAAAGATGGATTTCTTGCTGGTTGTAGGCCTTTCATAGGTACAAATCAGTGATTTAATCATGTTAGAAATGTAATCAAGTTATTCAATTTTGCCCTAACTATCTCTGTTTATGCAGGACTTGATGGTTGCTTCATCAAGTTATCCACATGCCAGCAGATATTGGCAGCAACTAGGAGAGATGGGAACAACAATGTGTTCCCAATTGCTTTTGGGGTGGTTGACAAAGAGGATGGGCCTAACTGGACCTGGTTTTTAAACCAACTTAGAGTCTGCATTGGCACCAGCAACCAGTTTGGGAACTACACCATCATGTCTGACAGGCAGAAGGTATTTTCTCTGACTCTGTATTATTCTTATGCACATAGCAATGCTGTTATAGTTATCTCATTACTACCTTATGTAATCAAACAACAGGGCCTTCTTAAAGCAATTAATGAAGTATTTCCTCAATCCCCACAAAGATATTGCCTAAGACACATATATGCCAACTTCCAGTCAGCTGGCTTTAGAGCAGAAGAACTTAAGAAATGGGTTGACAAAGCTAGTTATTCCTTCACTGAACATGGTCACAAAGAAGGAATGGCAGGTTTGAAAGTAGCATGTGAACTAGCCTACATGTGGTTGAATGGCATCCCTAAGGGCAACCACATCTGCTACAACAAGGGCAACCACATCTACTGCAGTTTCAACAGGTGGATCAAGAAAGAGAAAGAACCCACCACCTGCTTCAGCACCAGCCAACAACACCAGGTCAAGTGCATCATCTCCAGCAAAGAACACCAGGTCAAGTGCAAGAGGTTTCAATTCTCCAAGGGCAGCATCAACATCAGGTCAAGCTGATGTTGGTTCTAAGAGGAAGAGGAAGGCCCCAAGCAAACTTGCTTTGTATTTCACAGCCAGTGGCAACCATTGATTGTGTTGCACTCAACTATGCTTTATGCCTTGAACTCTGCTTGTTAGGCATGCTTGCTATATGTGTTATTTGCAGTGAACTCTGTTTTCATTTGAACAATTAAGTTATGTGGTCTATGTATGAACTGCTTGGAACAATTAAGTTATATGGTCTGTGTTTGAACTGCTTGGAACAATTAAGTTATCTGTTGTCAAGCTCTATTTTGTTGATATGTCCTAGGTTATGAATTGTTTCATATGAAATTATTTCTTATGCTGAGCATTGTTATGTAGATCAAGTGATTTATTTTGTTGATAATTAATTGATATGATTAGGTTAATTTGGTCACTTTGGGGGGCAACTTGTCGACCAACCCCAACAGTGGCTAGTTGTCGACCAACCCTAAAGCCACCCACATTTGGCCACTTTGGGTGGCTACTTGTCGACCAACCCCAAAAGTGGCTACTTGTCGACCATCCCTAAAGCCACCCACATTTGGCCACTTTGGGTGGCTACTTGTCGATCAACCCCAAAAGTGGCTACTTGTCGACCATCCCTAAAGCCACCCACATTTGGCCACTTTGGGTGGCTACTTGTCGACCAACCCCAAAAGTGGCTACTTGTCGACCAACCCCAAAGTGGCCACATTTGGCCACTTTGGGGTGGAACTTGTCGACCAACCCTAAAGCCACCCAAATTTAGCCACTTTGGGTGGCTACTTGTCGACCAGCCCCAAAGTGGCTATTTAGGACCAAAACCTAACATATCAAAGCTAAAACATCAAGATTTGCCCATCTAGGCACCAAACCCTAAGAGATCAAACCTAAAACAACAAGATATGGCCATCTGACCAAACCATAACATATCTAACTTAAAACATCAAGATCCACCAGATCAATTCATTGATACATACAAATATAGATAAAAGATTCACTCATAAATTGCATCATAGACAGATTGATTCATCACATAGATAGATCATTCAACATTTTTCTTTCACCAGCTTCATACATTGCATTGCATCATAGACAACTTGATTCATCACATACATAGCTCATTCAACATTGTTCTTACACCAGCTTCAAACATCACATAGATAGAAAGACAGATCTAGGAACACAGAAACATAACAGCAGCATCATGGGTACAGAATCCTAGTCCACCTCTTCCTAGTGACCTGAAAGGGATGGAAATTTGCCCTCCTCCTTGCCCAGTAGATGATATCATCATCACTAGGGTTGGAACCAGGGGGGAATGCCTCCAGGAACTGCTCTATGTCCTTGCGGTTGCGTGCTGCAAGGATCATCTCAGCAAGTTGCCTTCTCGCCCTCCTCCTTGCATCTTTGTGCCTGGCTTGCCTGGGCACCTCTTCTTCTCCATCTATGACCTCTCCAGGATCCATCTCTCCCTTGCATTCTAGGGTTTCTTTGGCGGCTGGGGGGTTGAGAAGGGTGGGGATGGGGGGATTGACTGCGGTTTCACCCAAGGGGTGGGCTTTATAGACTACTAATGGTTGGTGGTAGGTAGGTGGAGTAATAAAACAGCCCAGTCTAGGCCCACAATGTGTACATAATGGTTTTAGGCCCAAAAATATACTAGTTCAGCATTGCTACTTTCAGGAAAACAACCTAAAGAAATAAAACAGTTCTTCACTACATTACTTAAGATAGATAGGTTCTTAACAGTACAATAACATAAGCCAGACTTAGCAAAGGTTCTCCACCACTCTAGTTACCATAACTTAAACAGTTCATATAGGACTGCACAAAATATACTCCTACCATCATCTTGCAAGGCCTGCTATATGTGTAGGCCACCTTACTTACTTAACCACCATTGTCCAAATCTTCAAGCCTCCAGTATGGCCTTGATTTTCTCAAGCTTTTCCTTGCTCCCATGGCCAGCATTCAGCAGATCAGCAACTACTTTCTCAAGCTCTATCTTCTCTTGTGCAACAAGATCCCTGTCCACCTTTATCTCTTTCATTGCCTTCCTGGTGTTGTGAATTATGTCTGCCTGGGCCTGAAGGATACACCTCTGTTCTTTTGCTAGCCTTAGCTTCTCCATCTTCATCTCCAGCTCTAGCTCTTCCTTCTGCTTCTCAAATTTCTCAGCATCCATTGCTTTTTGGTAGTTAATCTTGCCAACACCATCCTGCGAGTCAAACATCTTGCTAACATCATCAACCATTTTATGATACTCAGTGTAGAGATGATCATAGTCCTTCTTCAACTTGGCAACCTCATCCTCATATGCATGCTTGTCTTGAATCCTTCCAAGGTTTTGCTCATGGAACATTTCCCACAACTTGATGAGGCAATTCTTAAGTACATCAGGCCAGGCAGGATCAACCCACTGAACTACACCACAATTCACACCTCCCTGTAGTTTGATCAGAGAACACATACTTCAGAAAATGCATAAATTCAGTTCTAACTTCAATTCAAAAGGAGGATTGGTACACAAGGAGGACATGTAACCATAAATTCAGTACTAAATTCAGTTCAAACAGAGTTAATGTACAAATTCAGTAACCACTGGGCATATCTGAATCCACTAGGCATAACTGAATCCACTAGACATTAACTGAATCCACTAGGCATAACTGAATCCACCCAGCATACTCAATTACTCACCTGAACAGGGCATCCATAGAACCTCCTCCCAGTGTTAGCACCTTCAAAAGCAACACACTTTCTAGGCTTCATATCGTGCAGAGTGGCTCAGGGATGGTGTCAGGTGTGTCCTACATGCAATAAAAGATAGATCAGAACCAATGCATCAACTAGTTCAACTTGAGTCAAGCTTTGCCTTGCTCAAGGTCAGATCAAACATCACAGTGCCATCCATACCCTAGATCAAAACTAATAGATAACCAAACCAAACGAATCCATCCATACAAATATACAGCTCATCAACCCTCATTCCCAAATCGATTCAACCCTAACCCTAACCCTAGATAATGACAGAGAGGAGGAGGATGAGGCTTACAAAGTACTCCATGTCCATCAGGTTGCCCCCATGCTGTCGTCAGAGCTCTCATCCCCATCATTCCAAGAAGGCATCCTGGCCGACGACGAGGAATTGAGGTGGTCGGCGATGATGGAGAGCTCGGCCAGGGGAAACAGAGCGAGGGGGGAGAGTGAGAGTGAGGGGGAGAGTGAGAGTGAGTGAGCGCGAGGGAGACAGAGTGAGGGCCGGATCCGTTTTGACCTGGTCGGGACGGCCCGTGCGCCCTAGCGGCCGTCACCCGCGCGCCGTGAGCACTGTGGCCGACAAAACCCTGACGGGCGGGCCCCACATGTTATAACCCCAGTTTAAACTTAACCGTTCGGCCACTTGGGTTTTTTGAAACAGCCAGCCACTTTTGTGGTAGTTTTTTGAAAAAATAAAAAAGCGGTAGTTTTTCGGAACGATAGCCCGTAATGTGGTAGTTTTTTGCTATTCACTCCGCCCAACACGAAGCGGAAAACTTGGGGAACACATCTCGACCACCACGTGGGCCATATATATCGGAGCCACGGTTTCCAGCTCATTTATATTCAGCGAAAGATCAGATAGCACGTACGGGCGTACCCGGCCGGCAAGGCGAGTCAACAATGGCGCTCTCGGCGTTGAGCGCTCGTCTGGGGGTGGGCGCCTCCAGGATGATCGTCAAGGCCGTCGGCGGTGGCGGAACCGGCAAAGCCAGCAGCTTCAGCGGGACTCTGAAGGTCGTCAGCGACAGCAGCGGCGGGGTCGGCCGCGGCGGCTTCGGCCAGATCCGGCGCTTCTCCGGCAGCGCAATGGCCCGTTTGCCTGAGCAGATAACCAATGACCCCTCACAACACGGCGCATGTTACTTGGCCGCTTACTTGATGGGGATCGTCCTCTGCAGCGCGGCCCCGTTTGGTTTAAAGTACATTGCCGATCGGTACGCTGAAAGACGCAAGCCTCGCTACGGCGAATTCAGGGACGACGTGCGCCAGTTCGGCGACGAGTACTTCGGCGACCAGTGGCCGGGGGCGGACGACAGGAAGCTTGCCGAGCTCGGCAAGGAGATCGCCCTGCTAGGCGGAGCTCTGAGCAAGTGGAATCGAGGCATTGGCGAGCTAACCGTAGGGCTAAGCAGGTGTGATCCCCAGCCGGAAATCGCCCGGCTGCGGAAGCAGCCCCTCCACCCTGGAACCCCCGACGAAGTGTTCGAGATCCGCAGGAAGTGCGATTATGTGGTGGAGGAGAAAGCTGCTGAACTCTCCCGGTGGCGGGCGGCGGCTGATGAAAAGGTGGCTGAACTCAACAGGGAGATCACGGAGCTGCTCAGGACGATCCGGAAGGAAAACAAACTCTGAGCTGTTCTTCCAGGTCGAGGAGCAGAACGTCCATGAAGTTCAGAACGGATGGTGGTAGATCTTAGGAGGGGAGGGGACATGCAGATTTCTAGTATTTTTTTTACTAGTTAATTTTCATGTAAACGTATTTTTATTGTCATGTACTTAATAGTGTATTAGTAGACTGCCCGTGCGTTGCCACGGACCAACAAATAAATTTGTAAACAATACTTATTTTACTCCCACGAACAAGCACATTGCACGCAATGTTCAACCACAACACAAACGCAAATATCTTCCTCTCTATTCCGACAAACAACATGCACCCCTCTAGCCTCTCTTCTCCATTGAACTTGTCGTCCATCGCTTTCTTTGTCCATATATAAATCATCCTCTCAATCTATTGCCCCTTGACTCCGCATGTGGGTTCTAAGTTGATGTTTTGTTGTCTCACTCTACTACATACACAACGTGGAACACCACCAACAAATGATGAGATATAATGCACCTCACCTTAATACAAATAATAAGAAAAGGGGGCATATGGACATGGAAACATTCTTCCCATCACATGTTCATTCATAAATTGACTACAAATTCTAAATATACTAAACCTGACCAGGTTTAGTTTACCACTTTTTTTGACTTTTTCTTAACAGTAAAAATCGGACCAATGGGTGGGCGGCACGTGCTTTAGTGGGGGGTATAGCCGGGTACGCGGTTTGGTGCGCGTACTGACTGCTGCCGGAAACTATAAAAAAATAAATCTTGATCTCTCCATTGGCTGCATGTTCTGATTTCTTCCCAGTTGGTGATTGATTGCATGTCCTGCACGTGGAGAGATCGAGAGTCTGCATGGCTGTCTTCTTTATCCTTCCAATTGAGTCGGTTGCCGCCCGCACGTTCTGGGTTTCCTACATTGTCGGTTGCCGCTTCCATGCACTTTTCTGGGCCTTTCTACAGCATGTGTGGCAGCTGTTTTCAATCAATAATACTAGACTCACGGGGTGTATCCGACGGACCTTTACGGGGTGGCCAACGTGCCCTCTCATAATTCGCCC
>NC_041386.1:49789678-49817955 GCF_002162155.2 Triticum dicoccoides
AATTAAATCCTAGCCATTAATACTTAATCAACCCCGTAAAACCCCGTAAACACCCCGTGAGTGTAGCATTGCTCGTTTTCAATTTGTGCTCTTCCTCTCTGCTGCCTCCTATAAATACTACCCGCTTCGTGCGTCCGTTTTTCATTCCATCTGCTCCCGTCTGCTCTTTCTCCTTTCCAACAACGGCTGCCATTGTTGGGCCGGCGATGGTTGCTTCTGCTCCTGTTTGGTGTGGACAGCCACGTCGGGGTCGTCCTCCTGGGATTCGGGCGGCTGTTATTGCTCGTGTACGCCGTGCCGGCATGCCTCTTCCTTCTGCGGATTCCTCATCGGTGACGGCAGGCGCTGCTCAGCGTGGTCGGTTGGCTGGGGTTGATTTAGTGCGGCGTTTCCACTCCGCGTCTCGCCGGCCGCTTCGCTCTCGCCGGGCTGGTGGGTTTACTTATTTTTCTGTACTTGCAGTTCCATTTAGATTGTTCTTCTTCTTGTTTGTTTGGAGTGCAGTCATCTTATTTGGTTACTTGATTTCGTAGGTAGCCAGCGTTCTGACTCGCCCGCGACGTGCTCAGCTCTACACGGACATAACCACGTCTGCTTGGCGGTGGCTCTCCACGCCAGCGCCCGTTCCTTCTTCACCCGACGACGATGGCAGCGCCGTGATCGCATAGCCTGCGGCCTTCCACAGCGAGCGGCGCGCCGATCACGCTCGAGGTCGCCCTGCTAACCGTCTTATCGCCAACGACGTCGATGATCACGGCGAGCTCGCCCATGGAGGGCACCCAGTGCAGCCCTACACCGTTCCACGTTCGTGCAGCGACAGCGGCTGCACCAGACCAGCCCAGAATACTGCTGCTCCTCGAAGTCGCAGTTCGAGCTGAGAAACATAGGGGCGCCACAGCGGACGGAGACGTCGACGACGCAGCATGCGGCGCAGAGCAGGGGGCGTGGCGCCAGCGGAAGGAGACCGTGTTGGCGTCGTGGATATGGCGGTCGCACAGCAAGCAGAGCCCCACTGTGTCCGCCCGGAAGTATACCACGGCCAGCGCGCGGGAGCATTAGCACTCCGTTGTGGGCACCATGTCGGCGGCAACCCCTAGCACCATGCATGTATTACTCCACGGAGGGAGTATGTAATAGGAGTAGTTTTTATAGTAAACAGATGAAGAATGGCATGTGCATGTGGTTCTTGGCTAGATGCCACTGCACGGAGGATGCGGCGATCCTGTATTTTCATGCAGGTTCATTGCACTCTACGCGTGCGGCAGCTGGGACACCTCGCATCTCGATCGATCCGGGTAAGAGTAATTTGTTCGCCATCTGCCTCTTTGCTATAGGAGCTATGCATATGTTTCATGATCACAGCCTCTCTGAATTTAGAATATATGAATAGACCATGCATGACCGGGTGTATACATCCGTTAGTTCAACTAGCTAGCTAGCTAGCAAGGAAAAAGGCAGAACCAAAAAAGAGATCGCATGCAAGCCTTTGTTCAGGTGTGTCTGTAGCTCGGTGCTTAGCTGTTTTAGCTTTTCCATATACGGTGCAGCCGGTTTCGACTTGCATGTGTATTCTCAATTTAGAATATATGAATGTTTGTCTTCTTGGGAAGTGCCTGTACAAATTTGGATCTGAAGATGCAACTCACGTACTGCAGAAAATTCTCAGTAGTCAGACTTTGTCAAGAGCCGAAGAAGGACCTAGGCACTCACAATTTTGGAACTCCCTCATGGGATTTAAAGACCTGTTATTTTCTTTCTATACAAGGAAAATTGGCATCCCACCAGATTCTTGGAGGATCTGTCGATGGGAGTGGTTTTTCAGCTCTGGGTGCCCCTACACCCCCTATGAGGCTATGAACAGTAAAGTAAAAAAAATCTGAAACTTTGCAATGTCAAATAGATTCAGTGGATTGGCTCCGAACGTCTTGCACATATTAAATTAATTGTTCTTCTGTCACACTTACATGCTTCCAACCACTATTTTAAACAAAATAAGCACAATTACCTGAGACAGTCCAATATACAAACAAGAATATGAAAAAAACATTAAAAAACTCAACAAGAACTGAGAAATATCTATACACAATATAATAACATAAACTATATGCAATATAATAACATAAACTATCATCTACAAGCAGACACTACTACTTTGTGATTCGGCTCCTAACGTCTTGCACATATTAAATTAATTGTTCTTCTGTTACACTTACATGCTTCCAACCACTATTTTAAACAAAATAAGCACAATTACTTGAGACAGTCCAATATACAGACAATAATATGAAAAAAACGTTAAAAAAACTCAACAACAACTGAGAAATATCTATACACAATACAATAACATAAACTATATGCAATATAATAACATCAACTATCATCTACAAGCAGACACTACTACTATCACAATAAGCGCACTGTGGTTGGCTTACATCGGTTCCCTCTGAGATTGATTTGCTGTATTCAAACGATTGTAACCACACTGGTTAAGCAATAGATCTCTTTTTTCTCGCAAAAAAGAAAAGAAAAGACAATACTACTTTGTGAAGAAGAAAAAAAATCCTTGCCAACATAACAATGCTCAACAAGGTCAATTCACAAGGCACACTAAAATGTTGGCAACGATTGAAGGAAATATGCCCTAGAGGCAATAATAAAGTTATTATTTATTTCCTTATATCATGATAAATGTTTATTATTCATGCTAGAATTGTATTAACCGGAAACATAATACATGTGTGAATACATAGACAAACAGAGTGTCACTAGTATGCCTCTACTAGACTAGCTCGTTAAGTAAAGATGGTTATGTTTCCTAACCATAGACAAAGGAGTTGTTATTTGATTAACGAGGTCACATCATTAGTTGAATGATCTGATTGACATGACCCATTCCATTAGCTTAGCACCCGATCGTTTAGTATGTTGCTATTGCTTTTCTTCATGACTTATACATGTTCCTATGACTATGAGATTATGCAACTCCCGTTTATCGGAGGAACACTTTGGGTGCTACCAAACGTCACGACGTAACTGGGTGATTATAAAGGAGCATTACAGGTGTCTCCAAAGGTAGATGTTGGGTTGGCGTATTTCGAGATTAGGATTTGTCACTCCGATTGTCGGAGAGGTATCTCTGGGCCCTCTCGGTAATGCACATCACATAAGCCTTGCAAGCATTACAACTAATGAGTTAGTTGTGAGATGATATATTACAGAACGAGTAAAGAGACTTGCCGGTAACGAGATTGAACTAGGTATTGGATACCGACGATCGAATATCGGGCAAGTAACATACCGATGACAAAGGGAACAACGTATGTTGTTATGCGGTCTGACCGATAAAGATCTTCGTAGAATATGTAGGAGCCAATATGGGCATCCAGGTCCCGCTATTGGTTATTGACCGGAGACGTGTCTCGGTCATGTCTACATCATTCTCGAACCCGTAGGGTCCGCACGCTTAAGGTTACGATGACAGTGATATTATGAGTTTATACATTTTTGATGTACCGAAGGTTGTTCGGAGTCCCGGATGTGATCACGGACATGACGAGGAGTCTCTAAATGGTCGAGACGTAAAGGTTGATATATTGGAAGCCTATGTTTGGATATCGGAAGTGTTCCAGATGAAATCGGGATTTTACCGGAGTACCGGGAGGGTTACCGGAACCCCCCGGGAGCTATATGAGCCATAGTGGGCCTTAGTGGAAAAGAGAAGGGGCTGCCCTAGATGGGCTGCGCGCCTCCCCCTTCCCCTAGTCCTATTAGGACTAGGAGAGGTGGCCGGCCCCCTCCTCCTCTTTTCCCCCTCCGCGAATTCTATTCCAACTAGGATTGGGGGGGGAATCCTACTCCCAGAGGGAGTAGGACTCTCCTGGCGCACCCCTTGTGGTCGGCCAGCCTCCCCCCCTCTAGTCCTTTATATACTGAGGTAGAGGCACCCTAGAACACACAAGTTGATCCACGTGATCTATTCCTTAGCCGTGTGCGGTGCCCCCTACCACCATATTCCTCGATAATACTGTAGCGGAGTTTAGGCGAAGCCCTGCTGCTGTAGTTCATCAAGATCGTCACCACGCCGTCGTGCTGATGGAACTCTTCCCCGACACTTTGCTGGATCGGAGTCCGGGGATCATCATCGAGCTGAACGTGTGCTCGAACTCGGAGGTGCCGTAGTTTTGGTGCTTGATCGGTTGGATCGTGAAGACATACGACTACTTCCTATACGTCGTGTCAGCGCTTCCGCAGTCGGTCTGCGTTGGGTACGTAGACAACACTCTCCCCTCTCGTTGCTATGCATCACATGATCTTGCGTGTGCGTAGGAATTTTTTTGAAATTACTACGAAACCCAACAGTGGCATCCGAGCCTAGGTTATTTATGTTGATGTAATATGCACGAGTAGAACACAAGTGATTGTGGGCGATATAAGTCATACTGCCTACCAGCATGCCATACTTTGGTTCGGCGGCATTGTTGGACGAGACGACCCGGACCAACCTTACGCGTACGCTTACGCGAGACCGGTTCCCCCGACGTGCTTTGCACACAGGTGGCTTGCGGGCGACTGTCTCTCCAACTTTAGTTGAACCAAGTATGGCTACGCCCGGTCCTTGCGAAGGTTAAAACGGAGTCTATTTGACAAACTATCGTTGTGGTTTTGATGCGTAGGTGAGATTGGTTCTTGCTTAAGCCCATAGCAGCCACGTAAAACTTGCAACAACAAAGTAGAGGACGTCTAACTTGTTTTTGCAGGGCATGTTGTGATGTGATATGGCCAAAGCATGATGCTAAATTTTATTGTATGAGATGATCATGTTTTGTAACCGAGTTATCGGCAACTGGCAGGAGCCATATGGTTGTCGCTTTATTGTATGCAATGCAATCGCGATGTAATGCTTTACTTTATTACTAAGCGGTAGTGATAGTCGTGGAAGCATAAGATTGGCGAGACGACAACGATGCTACGATGGAGATCAAGGTGTCGCGCCGGTGACGATGGTGATCACGACGGTGCTTCGGAGATGGAGATCATAAGCACAAGATGATGATGGCCATATCATATCACTTATATTGATTGCATGTGATGTTTATCTTTTTATGCATCTTATCTTGCTTTGATTGACGGTAGCATTATAAGATGATCTCTCACTAAATTATCAAGAAGTGTTCTCCCTGAGTATGCACCGTTGCCAAAGTTCGTCGTGCCCAGACACCACGTGATGATCGGGTGTGATAAGCTCTACGTCCATCTACAACGGGTGCAAGCCAGTTTTGCACACGTAGAATACTCAGGTTAAACTTGACGAGCCTAGCATATGCAGATATGGCCTGGGAACACGGAGACCGAAAGGTCGAGCGTGAATCATATAGTAGATATGATCAACATAACGATGTTCACCATTGAAAACTACTCCATCTCATGTGATGATCGGTTATGGTTTAGTTGATTTGGATCACGTAATCACTTAGAAGATTAGAGGGATGTCTATCTAAGTGGGAGTTCTTAAGTAATATGATTAATTGAACTTAAATTTATCATGAACTTAGTCCCTGATAGTATCTTGCTTGTTTATGTTGATTGTAGATAGATGGCTCGTGTTGTTGTTGTTCCGTTGAATTTTAATGTGTTCCTTGAGAAAGCAAAGTTGAAAGATGATGGTAGCAATTACACGGACTGGGTCCATAACTTGAGGATTATCCTCATTGCTGCACAGAAGAATTACGTCCTGGAAGCACCGCTGGGTGCCAGGCCTGCTGCTGGAGCAACACCAGATGTTATGAACGTCTGGCAAAGCAAAGCTGATGACTACTCGATAGTTCAGTGTGCCATGCTTTACGGCTTAGAATCGGGACTTCAACGATGTTTTGAACGTCATGGAGCATATGAGATGTTCCAGGAGTTGAAGTTAATATTTCAAGCAAATGCCTGAATTGAGAGATATGAAGTCTCCAATAAGTTCTATAGCTGTAAGATGGAGGAGAACAGTTCTGTCAGTGAGCATATACTCAAAATGTCTGGGTATAATAATCACTTGATTCAATTGGGAGTTAATCTTCTGGATGATTGCGTCATTGACAGAATTCTCCAATCACTGCCACCAAGCTACAAGAGCTTCGTGATGAACTATAATATGCAAGGGATGAACAAGACTATTCCCGAGCTCTTCGCAATGCTGAAAGCTGCGGAGGTAGAAATCAAGAAGGAGCATCAAGTGTGGATGGTTAACAAAACCACTAGTTTCAAGAAAAAGGGCAAAGGGAAGAAGAAGGGGAACTTCAAGAAGAACAACAAGCAAGTTGCTGCTCAGGAGAAGAAACCCAAGTCTGGACCTAAGCCTAAAACTGAGTGCTTCTACTGCAAGCAGACTGGTCACTGGAAGCGGAACTGCCCCAAGTATTTGGCGGATAAGAAGGATGGCAAGGTGAACAAAGGTATATGTGATATACATGTTATTGATGTGTACCTTACTAGAGCACGCAGTAGCACCTGGGTATTTGATACTGGTTCTGTTGCTAATATTTGCAACTCGAAACAGGGACTACAGAATAAGCGGGCACTAGCAAAGGACGAGGTGACGATGCGCGTGGGAAACGGTTCCAAAGTCGATGTGATCGCGGTCGGCACGCTGCCTCTACATCTACCTTCGGGATTAATATTAGACCTAAATAATTATTATTTGGTGCCAGCGTTGAGCATGAACATTATATCTGGATCTTGTTTAATGCGAGACGATTATTCATTTAAATCAGAGAATAATGGTTGTTCTATTTATATGAGTAATATCTTTTATGGTCATGCACCCTTGAAGAGTGGTCTATTCTTATTGAATCTCGATAGTAGTAATACACATATTCATAATGTTGAAGCCAAAAGATGCGGAGTTGATAATGAAAGTGCAACTTATTTGTGGCACTGTCGTTTAGGTCATATCAGTGTAAAGCGCATGAAGAAACTCCATACTGATGGACTTTTGGAACCACTTGATTATGAATCACTTGGTACTTGCGAACCGTGCCTCATGGGCAAGATGACTAAAACACTGTTCTCCGGTACTATGGAGAGAGCAACAGATTTGTTGGAAATCATACATACCGATGTATGTGGTCCGATGAATATTGAGGCTCGTGGCGGATATCGTTATTTTCCCACCTTCACAAATGATTTAAGCAGATATGGGTATATCTACTTAATGAAACATAAGTCTGAAACATTTGAAAAGTTCAAAGAATTTCAGAGTGAAGTTGAAAATCATCGTAACAAGAAAATAAAGTTTCTGCGATCTGATCGTGGAGGAGAATATTTGAGTTACGAGTTTGGTGTACATTTGAAAAATTGTGGAATAGTTTTGCAACTCACGCCACCCGGAACACCACAGCGTAATGGTGTGTCCGAACGTCGTAATCATACTTTACTGGATATGGTGCGATCTATGATGTCTCTTACTGATTTACCGCTATCGTTTTGGGGATACGCTCTAGAGACGGACGCATTCACGTTAAATAGGGCACCATCAAAATCCGTTGAGACGACGCCTTATGAACTGTGGTTTGGCAAGAAACCAAAGTTGTCGTTTCTTAAAGTTTGGGGCTGCGATGCTTATGTGAAAAAGCTTCAACCTGATAAGCTCGAACCCAAATCGGAGAAATGTGTCTTCATAGGATACCCAAAGGAGACTGTTGGGTACACCTTCTATCACAGATCCGAAGGCAAGACATTCGTTGCTAAGAATGGATCCTTTCTAGAGAAGGAGTTTCTCTCGAAAGAAGTGAGTGGGAGGAAAGTAGAACTTGACGAGGTAACTGTACCTGCTCCCTTACTGGAAAGTAGTACATCAAAGAAAACTGTTTCAGTGACACCTACACCAGTTAGTGAGGAAGCCAATGATAATGATCATGAAACTTTAGATCAAGATACTACTGAACCTTGTAGATCAACCAGAGTAAGATCCGCACCAGAGTGGTACGGTAATCCTGTTCTGGAAGCCATGCTACTAGATCATGATGAACCTACGAACTATGAAGAAGCGATGGTGAGCCCAGATTCCGCAAAGTGGCTTGAAGCCATGAAATCTGAGATGGGATCCATGTATGAGAACAAAGTATGGACTTTGGTTGACTTGCCCGATGATCGGCAAGCAATTGAGAATAAATGGATCTTTAAGAAGAAGACTGACACTGATGGTAATGTTACTGTCTACAAAGCTCGACTTGTCGCAAAAGGTTTTCGGCAAGTTCAAGGGATTGACTACGATGAGACCTTCTCACCCATAGCGATGCTTAAGTCCGTCCGAATCATGTTAGCGATTGCCGCATTTTATGATTATGAAATTTGGCAGATGGATGTCAAAACTGCATTCCTGAATGGATTTCTGGAAGAAGAGTTGTATATGATGCAACCGGAAGGTTTTGTCGATCCAAAGGGAGCTAACAAAGTGTGCAAGCTCCAGCGATCCATTTATGGACTGGTGCAAGCCTCTCGGAGTTGGAATAAACGTTTTGATAGTGTGATCAAAGCATTTGGTTTTATACAGACTTTCGGAGAAGCCTGTATTTACAAGAAAGTGAGTGGGAGCTCTGTAGCATTTCTGATATTATATGTGGATGACATATTGCTGATTGGAAATGATATAGAATTTCTGGATAGCATAAAGGGATACTTGAGTAAAAGTTTTTCAATGAAAGACCTCGGTGAAGCTACTTACATATTAGGCATTAAGATCTATAGAGATAGATCAAGACGCTTAATTGGACTTTCACAAAGCACATACCTTGACAAAATTTTGAAGAAGTTCAAAATGGATCAAGCAAAGAAAGGGTTCTTGCCTGTGTTACAAGGTGTGAAGTTGAGTAAGACTCAATGCCCGACCACTGCAGAAGATAGAGAGAATATGAAAGATGTTCCCTATGCATCAGCCATAGGATCTATCATGTATGCAATGTTGTGTACCAGACCTGATGTGTGCCTTGCTATAAGTTTAGCAGGGAGGTACCAAAGTAATCCAGGAGTGGATCACTGGACAGCGGTCAAGAACATCCTGAAATACCTGAAAAGGACTAAGGATATGTTTCTCGTATATGGAGGTGACAAAGAGCTCACCGTAAAAGGTTACGTTGATGCAAGCTTTGACACTGATCCGGACGATTCTAAATCGCAAACCGGATACGTGTTTACATTAAACGGTGGAGCTGTCAGTTGGTGCAGTTCTAAACAAAGCGTCGTAGCGGGATCTACATGTGAAGCAGAGTACATAGCTGCTTCGGAAGCAGCGAACGAAGGAGTCTGGATGAAGGAATTCATATCCGATCTAGGTGTCATACCTAGTGCATCGGGTCCAATGAAAATCTTTTGTGACAATACTGGTGCAATTGCCTTGGCAACGGAATCCAGATTTCACAAAAGGACCAAACACATCAAGAGATGCTTCAATTCCATCCGGGATCTAGTCCAGGTGGGAGACATAGAGATTTGCAAGATACATACGGATCTGAATGTTGCAGACCCGTTGACTAAGCCTCTTCCACGAGCAAAACATGATCAGCACCAAGGCTCCATGGGTGTTAGAATCATTACAGTGTAATCTAGATTATTGACTCTAGTGCAAGTGGGAGACTGAAGGAAATATGCCCTAGAGGCAATAATAAAGTTATTATTTATTTCCTTATATCATGATAAATGTTTATTATTCATGCTAGAATTGTATTAACCGGAAACATAATACATGTGTGAATACATAGACAAACAGAGTGTCACTAGTATGCCTCTACTAGACTAGCTCGTTAATCAAAGATGGTTATGTTTCCTAACCATAGACAAAGGAGTTGTTATTTGATTAACGAGGTCACATCATTAGTTGAATGATCTGATTGACATGACCCATTCCATTAGCTTAGCACCCAATCGTTTAGTATGTTGCTATTGCTTTTCTTCATGACTTATACATGTTCCTATGACTATGAGATTATACAACTCCCGTTTACCGGAGGAACACTTTGGGTGCTACCAAACGTCACAACGTAACTGGGTGATTATAAAGGAGCATTACAGGTGTCTCCAAAGGTAGATGTTGGGTTGGCGTATTTCGAGATTAGGATTTGTCACTCCGATTGTCGGAGAGGTATCTCTGGGCCCTCTCGGTAATGCACATCACATAAGCCTTGCAAGCATTACAACTAATGAGTTAGTTGCGAGATGATATATTACAGAACGAGTAAAGAGACTTGCCGGTAACGAGATTGAACTAGGTATTGGATACCGACGATCGAATCTCGGGCAAGTAACATACCGATGACAAAGGGAACAACGTATGTTGTTATGCGGTCTGACCGATAAAGATCTTCGTAGAATATGTAGGAGCCAATATGGGCATCCAGGTCCCGCTATTGGTTATTGACCGGAGACGTGTCTCGGTCATGTCTACATCGTTCTCGAACCCGTAGGGTCCGCACGCTTAAGGTTACGATGACAGTGATATTATGAGTTTATACATTTTTTATGTACCGAAGGTTGTTCGGAGTCCCGGATGTGATCACGGACATGACGAGGAGTCTCGAAATGGTCGATACGTAAAGATTGATATATTGGAAGCCTATGTTTGGATATCGGAAGTGTTCCGGATGAAATCGGGATTTTACCGGAGTACCGGGAGGGTTACCGGAACCCCCCGGGAGCTATATGGGCCATAGTGGGCCTTAGTGGAAAAGAGAAGGGGCTGCCCTAGATGGGCTGCGCGCCTCCCCCTTCCCCTAGTCCTATTAGGACTAGGAGAGGTGGTCGGCCCCCTCCTCCTCTTTTCCCCCTCCGCGAATCCTATTCCAACTAGGATTGGGGGGGGGGGGGAATCCTACTCCCAGAGGGAGTAGGACTCTCCTGGCGCACCCCTTGTGGCCGGCCAGCCCCCCCCACTAGTCCTTTATATACTGAGGTAGAGGCACCCTAGAACACACAAGTTGATCCACGTGATCTATTCCTTAGCCGTGTGCGGTGCCCCCTGCCACCATATTCCTCGATAATACTGTAGCGGAGTTTAGGCGAAGCCCTGCTGCTGTAGTTCATCAAGATCGTCACCACGCCGTCGTGCTGACGGAACTCTTCCCCGACACTTTGCTGGATCGGAGTCCGGGGATCGTCATCGAGCTGAACGTGTGCTCGAACTCGGAGGTGCCGTGTTTCGGTGCTTGATCGGTTGGATCGTGAAGACGTACGACTACTTCCTCTACGTCGTGTCAGCGCTTCCGCAGTCGGTCTGCGTTGGGTACGTAGACAACACTCTCCCCTCTTGTTGCTATGCATCACATGATCTTGCGTGTGCGTAGGAATTTTTTTGAAATTACTACGAAACCCAACAACGATATGCGGCAATGTTTCGAATATCATACCACTGCATATATATTACCACTTCGCATGTATCCTCAGCGCCCAGATAGCGACGACCCCATTATCACATACACGGGCGCGCACCCTCACCAATCCTTTAGGAGGATATACTAGAATGATCTAATCCACTAGCAATTACTTCTAGCTTATTTATGCAGTGTGTTTGTGTTTTTATATACAGTTCTCTGTTTGCAGTGAACTGTATGTAGATTGAATAACTGGTTTACTTCTGAAGTGTGCTACTTTTAATTTGTACCTTTGTATCCCTACGTTTGCAACATCACAATAGCTTCGTATGTTCGATTTCTTCAATGTCTCTATATATTATTCTAAGATTAAATCAGCATGCACTGATCCACTCTTGAATCAGTAGATTGCACATTTGCGAGTGATCATCGAGCGCGGCGTGCTGCCGCGCGGGTTAGGCTAGTAATGCTCTATTTGTCTATGGGTTCTCCTTCCATCTCCACCTAAGATGTGTCTCAATCACTTTACCTCACTAAGACTTCTTTTCCTATGGACATCAAATATACATACAACAATCACACGACAAGGTTACATAGTTGTCATTCCATCTCTTCTTCCACAAGCCCTTCCACTTAAACTCTTTTGGTCATTGTTGCTCCGTCGTCACCCTGTTCCAAATCTCCCTATGTTACCATCCGGGTCCAAATACACCCATTTTTTCTCCAAGTTTATCAGTTTGTCTTATCAAGTTTGTACTTTCAGCCTCAAAAAGTTCATTGTTCGGAATGAGGAGGGTTTTCAGAGTTCAATTGTCTGAAAGAGAACACAACACATTGATACAGATTCATGATGAACAAGACTCAGTGTTATTTATAACGATGAATACCAACACAAGGTAAGTTATTCGATGGAGTAGCTACATTGTTGTGTTTGTCAAAAAAAGGTCTAAGAGCATCTCCAAAGTGGACTACTAATGTTTCCAACTCCAGAACATAAGAACTTCTTCCTACAATGTTGAAGCAGTCACCAAACCCTGCAATATGAGCATCAAAACATATGCCAAACATGTCTCTTTTCAGATTTGTTGTCAGAAAGAAAGCAAGTGACCGATTACTGTTTTTATTGATGCTTCCAACTCCAAACCACAATAACATCTTCCTACAACGTTGAATCAGTTGCTAATCTTTGAAATATGGGCATCGAAACATAAACAAAGGACAAATAAAAATGCAGAGTAAAGGCAGAGTGTATACATCGTACGCGCGTGCCATCTAATGATCTGGTACATGGATAGAGAGACCATTCAGGACACTGCAAGCAAGATGAGTATTCCGTCTAAACTATGATAAATGATTTGGGCAACAGTAAATGGAATAGGAATGCAATCTTACTTTTCATTGATCCCATTCATGTGACCGAAATAAGAAATAGCTGGGAAATTGATTTTGTGGCAGTAGCATATGCGCCCCAATGGTGCCTTGCATCCAAATGCACCCAGAAATAATTATAGGAAATTAGCATGAATATATCAGAACCAAATGTATGTACATATAGTTATAGTGCTGCCACAAGCAAGGTCCATCTACGTACAAAAGTCCATTATGATTCCCAGCTGGAAATCGCCCGGCTGCGGAAGCAGCCCCTCCACCCTGGAACCCCCGACGAAGTGTTCGAGATCCGCAGGAAGTGCGATTATGTGGTGGAGGAGAAAGCTGCTGAACTCTCCCGATGGCGGGCGGCGGCTGATGAAAAGGTGGCTGAACTCAACAGGGAGATCACGGAGCTGCTCAGGACGATCTGGAAGGAAAACGAACTCTGAGCTGTTCTTCCAGGTCGAGGAGCAGAATGTCCATGAAGTTCAGAACAGATGGTGGTAGATCTTAGGAGGGGAGGGGACATGCAGATTTATAGTATTTTTTACTAGTTAATTGTCATGTAAACGTATTTTTATTGTCATGTACTTAATAGTGTATAATCTATATCCTTAGAATCCTCCTCACACCTAGCGGCATTGCCAACTTTTGTACCCTTAATAAATCACAGCTTTGGTGGTTTTCCTCTCGAGTTGTTTTTGTCAAAGTTTTGGATGTAGTTGGGACCCCTACTCGTTTCAAGAGGAAACTTTGAGAAAGAATACAAAAGGAAAGCCAACACAGAAGAGCAGAAAGAGGAAGAAGAACCTCGCTCTCCGCATCATCGGGGCACTCTGGGACCTCTGCGAACACTTCTGGGATCATCTGAAACACTTTCAGAATCCTTCACTCTCATAGTACTTCTACACGCCGCTAGTCTTTGATATGCGAACATGTCTGGAACACTTTTTGGTCAATAGTTATTAGTGGATCAGGCATCCATAATCATTCCCACATATCAGCAGAGATCTTTATCGAGCAAATCTTCCGTTACCGTATAAACTTCCCTTTACTTCATGATATGTTACAAAATCTAAGGCGAGAATTTTATGGTATACCCATGATCAACACACCGATCACTATTCCTATAGTTATCCTCGTTACTGGTTTGTACTCTTTTCTCGTATTCTTGTGTCCCATGTGTTGGTGTGAAATCCGGCATATCTCGTATGTCGGTGTACTAGAATAGGGGTACCCTAGTACCCCGAACTTGTGCACGGGCAGTTGCAGCACCCCGCGGCAAAGGCTTGCCGGGCGAACGCCAAAGACCCTCCAAGGTTCCCTTGGAGCCATTCAAGAACAAAGTATTTAAGCTCAGGATACAAGGCCCCGGCAAGAGGAGCTTGCCGGGAAGGCCAACCGAGGCACTCTAAGGAACTTGCCGCGACGCGCCACGCGCTCCGGCAAGGCGACAAGGCCCCGGCAAGAGGAGCTTGCCGGGAAGACTAAACAAGGTACCTCGAAGCCCGGCGAGCGACAAGCCTCCGGGCCCGACAAGATAGCAGCAGCGGCAAGGCGCTTGCCGCAGCAGACGGCCACTCTGCGCCCACGCTCCAGCGCATCCACCAACGTGTCGCTCTGGGGGGCTCTCCAGGCGCGCGTGGCGGGAGGCTGTGCAGCCAGCGGTGCGCAGTGGCATGCGAAGCTGACAAGATCGCCATCGTGGCGAACGGTGGCGCCCCTAACGGTCCTTTTCTGCACTGTTCGGGCGACTCAGACGGGCATTTAATGCCCTTGTCCCCTGCCGTTAGGGTTAGGTAGGGCGCACTGTACAAGCAACTGTATCACCTACCTCGCTTTTTACGTTTGTGCCCTTCTCTGCGTTGCCACCTGTCGGTGACCCCTTTAGCATATAAAAGGAGGCCCATGCGCAACATAGGGGGGGTTCGGGGGGTTCGGAGGTTCGAAGGTTGGATGACTTCGACTCATTCGTAGCCCAGAAAACATGATACTCTCTCGCTCGAGAGCAAGAACATCAGATAATACAACCAGACAAGCAGCAGTAGGAGTGTTATATCCCCGGAGAGCTCCGAAGCTGGGTAAACCGCTCGTGTGCTTCGCCTCGATCTGCTCTTCGTGCAACCTCCGCCCCCCACCGAACCGAAAGGGGCCCGGTCCACCGGCCCCATAGGTGAGATGTCGGGGGAAACCGACAGGAGCCCCCGGGCCTGGGCCAGACACGGTGCCGAGCGCTGTTGGGCCAGGCCCAAGACAGGGCACGGGCATACGCGGGCTGGGCTACACCAAATCTCGCTCCGTATCCACCGCGCTCCCCCATAACGACACGCGTTGAATGCGGCATCGTGGGGGAGATCGTGGGTGGTTGTTTATTTGGAAGGCCGAAACGTCCGCCCCGTCCCTCTTTATAAGCAGAGGAAACAGGGGCAGTTCGTTCCCCCTCGCTGGTTGCTGCTACTCCTTCTTCACAAACTCCGCCACTCCCCCCTTCTTCTCGAAGCCGAGAGAGCAGCGCTCCGCCCCTCCCATTTTCACTAGCATCTCCACGCCGTTGACCTCCCTCACCACCTCCGCCATGGGCCCGAAAGCCGACAAGGGAAAGGGTGTGAAGTCGGCCGAGGCGCAGCGGCTCGCGGTGTTGCGGAAGGAGCGGGCGATCTTCACCCCCCAGCTCGGCGTGCAGGAGCTGAGGGAGTACTTCTACCTCTTTTGGGCGACGGAGACGCGTGCGCATCCGCGCACGAGGGTACTTCCGGCCGCTGCCTTGGAGTTGGCTCCAAATGGGTACCCGTTCTTCCCGCTATTCTTCTATTGCGGACTCTTCCCGCCCTTTTCGGAGTTCTTCTGTGACATTATGAACACATATGGCTTCCGCCTCCTTGACTTCACCCCCAATGCTGTCCTGACCATGGCAGTTTTCGCACACTTGTGCGAAAACTTTGTCGGAGTCCACCCTAGTGTTGCCCTTTTCCGCCACTACTTCATGCCTCGGGTAGAGAGAGGAGAGCTGCTTGCCGGAGGGATTGTCTGGGTCTCGAGAGTCGGCAAGAAGGAGGCGTACTTGGATGGTGAGCTCTGCAGCAAGTGGGAGGAGTGGAGAGCGGAGTGGTGCTGGATCGTCGAGGAGAATCCGCAGCCCTTCACCGCCGTGCGCCAAACTCCAATAGTGCGCGGCAATGACTGGAGCAACGTGGCCCTGGAAGACAAGAGGCTGAAGATCACCATCACTAGGATTCTTCGCCTCAGGCTTGCCGGGCTCACTGTAGGTGCTGTCGGGGCAGATTTCCTCCGCCGCCGCATTGCCCCCCTGCAGGAGAGGGGGAGGCCCGCCTGGGAGTTCAAGAACTCGGCGGACATCATGAGACTGCGGCCGGGCCTCAACTACAACTTCACCGTCTTGGAGTTGGACGCAATGCTCTTGGAGTTATTCAAACGCGACCCCCAGCACCCATTCACTCTGCCGAGGGGCGTAGTTCCTTTGTGCAATAACTCTTCGCTTGACCGGATCCGCGCCATGATGCCGTTGTGCGATTCACACGGAATCGTTCCAACTTGGCAAGAGCCTGCGGATGACGTCGTGCAAGCGTTCTTCGACACCTCGGAGGAAGTGCCGGTCCGTGCTGACGAGCAGAAGAGCCTCACCCGTGACACTACCGACGAGGAGCTGCAGCTCATCGCTACTAGGGCGGAAGAGGCTGCGGCCGCAGCTGCCGCGGGCGCATTCGGGTTCACCGTGGAGGAGGCGGAGGCTGCAGAGGCGGTAAACCTTGCCGAGCGCGCGGAGTTCATGGGCGAGGAGGAGCCTGCCGGTTCCGAAGCCGAGCCAAGCGAGGCCGGCGAGGAGGAGGCTGAGCCTTCAGAGAACTTGCCGCAGGCGGAGCCCCCGGCCCCGCCAAGAAGGCACCTTCGCAGGGCCGGGGACGCAGCGGGGCGGCAGCCGGCTCCACAGCCACCGAGCCGCGCGACGCGCTCTACCGCGGCAAGCAATGTTGCCGCGGGAGCGCCTCACGCAACAGCGGCAACTGGAGCGGGATCTTCCCGGGCCACCGCCACTGCCCCCGCCAAGCGGGCAAGGGATCCTACTCCTCCACCTCGCCGCACAGGAGGAGGGCCGGACTTTGATCTTTCCGCGCTCAGCTCCGACGAGGAGGAAGAAGAGTAAGTTTTTTTGGTGCTCTTGTAGTTCTTCAATCTTGCTGTTTATATCTTGTATCTGACTTGCTCCAATCTGGGCTTCTTTCTTTTCAGGACGCTGGCCCAGAGAGCGGCGAAGAGGGCCAAGGCCGCGGTGATCGTCATCAAAGATGACCCCACCTTGTCGATAGGGGGTGGGTCCGAGATCACCTTGACGGACCCGGCAATCACTCCTCAAAGCAGCCCCCAGCGCAGCCCCCGGCGTAAGTTCATAGTTTAACCTTCTGCTGCCGGGTGCGCTTGAGTGCTTTTTCCTTTGTTGATATCTTGCTTGTTGACTTGTGCAGGAGCAGAGCAGCCTCATCAGGAGCGCCCGGAGGCCGGTCCCGAAGTGCCACCTGCTTCGACTGCGCCGCCAAGGGAGGAGTCCCCGGCAAGGGAGCGCTCTCCGGCAAGGGGGGACTCTCCGGCAAGGGACGGCACTGCTGATCCTGCGGCGACCGAGGCCGCAACTGAAGATCTTGGCGCAGGTAATCCACTTGCCTAGAAACTTTCCCTTGGGTTCTGCTTCTTTCGTTTTTCCTTTCTTGGATTTTCGATTGATTTTCCTCCCTTCTTCGTTCTTCAGACCCATCTACGGCTGAGCCAATGGAGACAGAGGGCGCCGGCGAGGAAGGTGCCGGTGCTGATGTGACCGCCGGCGAGGAGGCCGCCGGGGTTGCTGCTGCGGAAGCCGGCGAGGGGTCGGGCGATCGCACTGACGACCCTGAGGCCGCAGGAGCGCCAGGCGCTGCGCCGACCGCCGATCCCTCTGCCGCTTCTGCGGAGCCGGGTTCCGAGGAGCCCCAGTCCGGCGCCTATTTGAAGGTCGGTGATGACATCTTCATCAAGCTACCATGGGCGTCGAGCTCCAGGGCGCCGGCCGAGGGGGAGACTTTTGACGGGGAGGTGCTCGCCTCTGCTGGACTGTCATTGGTTGACGCGCCCGGCAGCAGCAGCGGCGAGCCTGAGGAGGAGCAGCTGCTGCGGAAGCTGCTGTCACTCTACCGCACCCGGCAAGCCAAGCTGGCTTCCCGGGAAGCGCTTGTCACGAAGGCGGGAGTGGACATGGAGAAGCGCGCGGAGGAGCTCCGGGGCCAAAATCAAGAAGCTCTCCGGTCTCTGGCGCAGGAGCAGGAGCGACTCGACGAGGAGCGCACGGCCTTCCTTCTTGAGAAGGCTGAAGCTGAGGAGGAGCAAAGGCTGGCCGCCGAGAAGCAGTCCGCGCGGGAAGGAGAACTAGTGCAGCGGAAGGCCCACCTCGACAGCTACGAGGAAGAGCTCGCCGAGCGTGAGCGAGCACTTGGCGGGGCGCTCAAGGAGGCAAAGGACGCCGCGGCAACTGCAGAGGCCACCAAGAAAGAGCTAGAGGAGAAGGTGGCGCAGCTGGAGGCCGACATTGGGAAGAGCGGCGAGGAGCTTGCCGTGCTCAAGCGTGAGCGCGAGAAGGATGCTGCCGCCCATGGTGAGCTGCAAGGCCTTCTCGCTGAGAGGGGCAAGGAGTTCAGCGCCGCCAAGGATTCCAAAGTAGACCTGGAGCTGAAGCTGGCCACGCTGACGCAGACGCTAGAGGCCGCCAAGGAGCGGGAGAAGACCTTGTCGGAGAAGGTCAAGGCTGACGCGGCGCTGCTGGAGAGCATTGCAGTCACCCAGAACTCGTTCAGAGACACTGTGGAGCACTGGACCGAGGGTCTGGTGAACATTGCCGCGGTCATCAACGAGGAGCTGGCGCAGCTGGGGATGGAGGACTTTGGGTATCCTTCCGACGAGAGTCTTCAACCCAGCACCAAGCTCAGCCTGTTCTTCAAGGGCGTGGCGACGGCACTCCAGCGGCTCCGGGAGAGGATCCCGAAGCAGCTGGCCGACGAGTCGCGCAAAATCTACGCTGGGGTTCTCCAGAAGGTGCTGATGAAGGTGGCCTTCCGCAATCCAGGCCTCAGCTTCACCAACGTCCTCAGGTCCTTGCCACCTGACGCCGATCTGGACGCACTCAAGGCCCTTGTCGCACCCATTGTGGACAAGGTGAGCGAGATCAAGAGAGTCGAGGGCGGACGCGTAGATTAGGCCGCCCATTTCTTCTTTTCCCTTGTCGCTGCTAATCATGTTATGAAAATAGTCTATTAGAGCTGCGACAAGTTATCTTGTAATATAACTTTATTTCTGTTATCAATTGCAATGTTATTTCCTCTACTAGATTCCTTCCTTTGTATGTTTTTACCCTACGCTTCTAGGGAACTTGTCGACGCAGGCGCCCGAGCCGCGAGCGCTAAGTGCGGAACTTCAGCAGCCTGCTGGCGGCGCTGCTTCCGACAAGAAACCTTGTCGCGACTAGTTGCAGCACGCTTAAGCTGTTGAGCGGACTCGAAACAAAGTAAGGGCGCAACTAGCCACGAGTAGGTTCCTCCGCGCACAGGTTTTCCATACAAAGCAGGGTCGTTCGAGGAAGATAACTCAAAAATTTTAAAAAGTGATTGCTCAAACTTTGGCAACTTAGCTTTTCTGTCATTTGCTTCCCGATAAGGCAAGTCTTTGCTTGAACGACGCCTGGCCCATACCACAATCTTCTCCTTCCTCCCCCGGCAAACTTGTGCGCGAGAGAACCTTCTTTTCCTTTAAAAGAAAAAGAAAAAAGAGAAAAAAAATATGGAGCTCTTCGGCTCATTGCTGCTTACCGGATGTAGGTGCTGCACGTGTCAGATAGTCGCATGCAAGAAAGGAACTAACACATGAAATGGACAAGCTGTGCGGAGCACATGGGGTTTTACTTATGCACGGGATCTGCGCCCGGCTTTGTACAAAGGATTACATGCAACAGCGGCAAGACTTGTACAAAAGGTGGTTGCCGGAACGGGTTCCGACAACCGCGCCCTACGGAAAAAACTTACGAAGATGTTCTATGTTCCAGGAGTTGCTCACCGGAATGCCATCTTCGGTCTCAAGGCAGACATCGCCGGGCCTTGTGACTCGTTTCACCCTATAGGGGCCTTCCCACTTCGGCGTCAACTTGTTGGAATTCTTGGCGGACTGAACGCGCCGAAGAACAAGATCGCCTTCCTCAAAGCTTCTGGCTTTAACTTTGCGGCTATGATAGCGGCGCAAAGCTTGCTGGTATCGAGCAGCTCGTACAGCAGCCTAAAGACGATCTTCCTCAAGGAGCAGCGCGTCGTCTTGCCGCAGCTGTTCTTGCTCAAGCTCATTATAAGCGAGCACTCGAGGCGATCTGTATGCGAGTTCCGTGGGGAGAACTGCCTCTGCTCCATAGACTAGAGCGAAAGGTGTCTGGCCAGTGGCTCGATTTGGCGTCGTTCTGATCGACCAAAGAACCACCGGCAGCTCCTCGATCCAGTTTCTTCCGCATTTGCGCAGCCTGTCGAAAGTTCTAGTCTTGAGCCCGCGCAGCACTTCAGCATTTGCCCTCTCCGCTTGACCGTTGCTTCTAGGATGAGCAACAAAAGCGAAGCAGACCTTGGCGCCAAGGTCTTGGACGTACTGCATGAAGGTGCGGCTTGTGAATTGCGTGCCGTTGTCGGTGATGATCCTGTTAGGGATCCCGAAACGGCAAACAATCGACCTGAAGAACTTGACTGCTGACTGTGCTGTCCCCTTCCTCACTGGCTGCACTTTCGGCCACTTTGTGAACTTGTCGATTGCGACGTACAAGTACTCAAAGCCCCCGACAGCTCGGGGGAAGGGGCCGAGGATATCGAGCCCCCAGACCGAAAATGGCCAGGATAAAGGGATCGTCTGGAGAGCTTGAGCTGGCTGGCGTATGTGTTTGGAGTGGAACTGGCACGCTTCACACTTGGTTACTTGTGCAGTTGCATCCTGGAGGGCTGTCGGCCAAAAGAAACCTTGCCGGAAAGCTTTGCCGGCAAGTGCTCTTGCGCCAATGTGGTGGCCACATATGCCTCCATGTATCTCCGCCAACAGCTTTTGTCCATCTTCCCGGCGAATACACTTCAATTTCACACCGTTGAGTCTTCTTCTGTACAGTATGCCATCGACAAATTGGTACATACTTGACTGCCGGGCTACTCTTTCCGCTTCTTCTTGTTCTTCGGGAAGTTCTCCTGTCTGAAGGAAATGGACAATCTGCTGTGCCCATGCTGGAGCTTGCGGCTCGACAACAAGGACTAAAGGCATATCTGCTGCTGCGGGAACATCCGCTTCTACGGCAAGGACTTGCGGCCCTGCCGGAGCTTGATGTTCCCCGGCAAGCTTGCCGGAGCAAAACTTGTCGGGAGCGTCTGCTTCAACGGAACAAACCATAAGGCTTGCCGGAGCAGACAACCCCTCAGCATCCTTGGTGTTGATTTTGGGGACTTTCTTGGCGGCGGCTTCAGGGAGCTCTGCCGGAAAGTAGTCACCAGAAATCAACTTCCTCTTCTTGCTTTGTCCAGTTGATGGTGTTACGGATGGTTGAGTCAACTTAAGCACAAAGATCCCTGGTTCCACAGGTAACTTTAGTGCGGCGCGCTTTGACAAGCCATCAGCAATGTCATTCTGAGCTCTTGGGATATGCTCCATCTGTAGGCCGTCAAAGTGCTCTTCTAGCTTCCTCACTTCATCAACATACGCTTCCATCAACGGACTCTGGTAGTTCTTGTTCACTCGTCGGATGACAAGCTGTGAGTCACCCCTGACAATAAGCTTCTTGATCCCAAGGTCTGCTGCAATTCTGAGACCGGCAAGCAATCCTTCATACTCTGCAGTATTGTTGGTTGCTTGCTCTTTGGGAAAGTGCATCTGGACTACGTACTTGAGGTGCTCTCCGGTGGGTGCGATAAGCAGCACGCCTGCACCGGCGCCTTGCAGCGAGAAGGCACCATCAAAGTACATCAGCCACTCTTTGCTTGCCTCTTTGACGGGGATGCTTGTTTCTGGAATTTCTTCATCTGGGGTTGGCGTCCACTCTGCTATGAACTCTGCCAATGCTCTGCTTTGGATAGTTGAGATGCTCTCAAACTTGAGGCCAAAGCTTGACAGTTCCAGCGCCCACTCGACAATCCTGCCTATTGCTTCTGGATTTTGCAGTATCCTCTTCAGCGGAAAGCGAGTGACGACTGTGATCTCATGTGCTTGGAAGTAATGGCGCAGCTTTCTCGAGGCCATGAGGAGGCCGAAAAGCAACTTCTGCACACCAGAGTACCTTGACCTAGCCCCCTGCAGAAGGGAACTGACAAAGTAAACTGGGCGCTGCACCATTCTTTTCTGCATCTTGTCGTGCTCCTGCGCAGATCCATCTTTGTCGGGACTAGAGCTTGTCGGCGAAGCCCCCTGCTTGTCGCTGGATGCATCTGCCATGGTTGCCAGCTCATCATCTGCCTCTCTCTCCGCCACTAACGCAGCACTAACCACTTGATTAGTTGCCACTATATACAGCAGCAACTTCTCTTGCGGCTTAGGTGCGACACGTGTTGGAGTGGAGGACAGGTATCTTTTCAAGTCCTGCAGCGCAGCCTCCGCCTCCGGAGTCCATTTCATCGGACCTGCCTTCTTCAAAATTTTGAAAAATGGCAGGGCGCGTTCAGCAGATCTAGAGATAAACCCGCTGAGAGCAGCCATGCAACCGGCAAGTCTTCGTACATCCTTGACGCGCTTTGGTGCTTCGATTTGCTCAATGGCTTTGATCTTGTCGGGATTGGCTTCAATTCCCCGCTGAGACACGAAGAACCCGAGAAGCTTGCCGGAGGGGACTCCAAACACACACTTCTCGGGGTTGAGCTTGAGGTTGATCTTGCGCAGATTTGCAAATGTCTCGTCTAAATCTTGAATTAGGGTTGCCCTGTTCTTGCTCTTGACCACTATGTCATCCATGTAGGCTTCCACATTTCTGTGCATCTGCGGTTCAAAAGCGTGGTGGACTACCCTTGCGAATGTAGAACCAGCATTTTCAAATCGAAAGGCATCCGTACGAAGCAATACGTGCCACACGGGGTGATAAATGCAGTTTTCTCTTCGTCTTCTTCTGCCATGAAGATCTGATGGTATCCTGAGTATGCATCAAGAAATGAAAGCAAATCACATCCGGCCGTGGAGTCAACAATCTGGTCAATACGCGGCAAGGGAAATGGGTCTTTGGGACAAGCTTTATTAACATCAGTGAAGTCAATACAAAGTCTCCATTTCCCGTTAGCCTTGCGCACAACAACAGGATTGGCCAACCACGTGGGATGGAGTACTCCTCTGACAAGGCCTGCTGCTTCCAACTTCTTGATTTCTTCTGCGATGAATTCTTGGCGCTCTACTGCCTGCTTCCTGACTCTCTGCTTGACGGCCCGCGCATGAGGACAGACGGCAAGGTGGTGCTCAATTACTTTCCTGGGAACACTGGGGATATCAGACGGTTGCCACGCAAACACGTCGACATTCGCCCGCAGGAAAGCAACGAGCGCGCTTTCCTATTTGGGGTTAAGACTGGCGCTGATGGTAAATGTACAACCAGTGCCATCCTCCTTGGCGGACACCTTCTTGGTCTCAGGTGGAGCTGCCATTGCCTTCTTACACTTGCCGGTGGAGCTCAATGGTGCGTCCTCGACGGTAGCGCAGCACTCCGAAGAGGTGCGCTTGCCGGAGTGGGCATCAGAGCTCTTGCCGGACTTGGTCTTCTTCTTCCCCCCGGGAGCTTCAGCGGCAAATGTCCTTCGTTCTGCTGCGGCTGCGGCTTCCCGGTAGATCTTGTCGGCAGATAAGAGCATCCTTCTTGTCGCCAGGGACATAGATGACACTTATTGGGCCTGGCATTTTCAGTACGTTGTACGCATAGTGAGAGGCTGCCATGAACTTGGCGAGTGCCGGACGGCCAAGGATTCCATTGTAAGATAATGGAAAGTCGGCAACGTCAAATGTGACCCTCTCGGTCCTGAAGTTCAGCTCACTGCCAAATGTTACCGGCAATGTGATTTTTCCCTTCGGCTTGCTCCTTCCTGGGTTGATTCCTTGAAATGTACCGGTCTCTTCGAGCTCGCTGTCAGGGATCTGGAGTTTCTGGAGCACCGCGGAGGAGATCAGATTCAAGCCGGCCCCGCCGTTAACTAGCATCTTAGTGACCTTGAGGTTGCGGATTGTTGGTGAAACCAACATCGGCAAGCACCCGACCGCAGTTATGCGATCAGGGTGGTCCTCAATATCAAAGATGATAGGCGTGCTGGACCATTTCAGAGGCTTGCGTGACTCGACGGGTAGTTCTGCTGCATTAACTTCTCGCACCCACTGCTTGAGCTGGCGGTGCGAGGCATGCAGAGAAGCACCACCGTCAACGCACAGGACCTCTGTGGCTTTCTGGAACTCCTGCTCATCAGTCTCCTCATCATCCATGTCTTCATCGTCATCGTCACCTTCATCCTTGTCGCGGCCGCGAGGAGGTCGGTCCCCTTGCCGCTGCTTGGCTTTGCCGCGGCGTCCTCCTCGTCCGGGACGTTTCTTGCCGGATCCACCAGCTTCTTCCTGGGCCTTCTCCTTGTCGCGCCGCTCGTATTCAGCTTTCTGTTGCTCAACAAGCTGCTCGACTTTCTTACAGTTCTGGAGATCATGGACCTTGGTGCGGTGAATCTTGCAATACTGCTTGTTGGTGCCGTCCTGCTTGTCGGCGACCGCCACCTCCGCGGCAACCTCCTTGCCGGAGTCACCAGCTTTGGCCTCCTTGGCGCCACCACCGTTGCCGGACTGCTCAACAACTAGCACCTCTTTACTTTTCCTCCTTCTGTTGTTCCGCCGCCGATTTTTCCTTGTCGGGGCAGCATCTTCACTGTCAGATCCCCCCGCTCCTATATTTTCTCCGGGGAGTCTCCTCCCTTCCTCAGCACGCGCACACTTGTCGGCCAGTGCATATAACTCACTGACGTCCCTGATCTTGCACATCGCCATTTCCTCCCACATCCTGCGGTTTCGCACATTCTGATGGAACGCGCTGATCACCGCGGCAGGGTGGACATCTGGGATGTTGTGCTGCACACTGCTGAATCTCTGAATGTACTTGCGTAAGGGCTCTCCTTCCTTCTGGGCGAGCAAATGAAGATCACTCTCCTGGCCATGAGGCTTGTGTCCGCCGGTGAAGGCGCCGACAAACTGATGGCACAGATCAGCCCAAGAGGATATGGAGTTGTCCGGCAAGTGCATGAGCCAGGATCTGACGTTGGGCTTGAGCACCAGCGGGAAGTAGTTGGCAAGGATCTTGTCATCTCGTCCCCCGGCAGCTTGTACCGCAATGGTGTAGATGCTGAGGAACTCTGACGGATGCGTCTTGCCGTCGTACTTCTCCGGTACGTCTGGTTTGAAGTTCTTTGTGCTGGGCCACTGGACCTGCCGCAGCTCACGAGTGAACGCAGGGCAACCTACCACGTACATCAGATCACCTGGTTCCCCTGGCGCATTCATGTCAACAGAGGGCCCAGCGCGCTTGTCGGATTGACGTCGCGCTTCTCTTCGGCGCTCGATGCGGGTTCGAGCGTCTTCTTGTTGTCGATCATGAAGAACTTGGCGCTGATCGCGACGAGCTCGTGGATCCGACGATGCAGTGGAGTCGCTGTCGAGGTGGATCCGGCGAGTCGGCGATCTTGGCCTTCGGGGCGGTGATTGCATGGTAGTTGCACCTCCACCCGTTTCGTCGCCACCGGCTCGCGCCTGGCAACCCTGCCGCGGCGGTGACCCGCTCGGCCGCCGTGGAGTGTCGCCGTTGGCGTAGCCGATGAGACTCTGAATGGTGGCCCTCCATTCGTCGATCTTGTCCGACGTCGGAGGGTAATCTAGGAGAAGTTGAGCTCGCGCCAAAGCTTCTGCTGGAGTGGTGGGTGGCAGTGGCAGACGGCGCGAGGAGCGGGACGTGCTCGAACTTCTAACTATGTTAGAAGGAGCAGTATCCCGTCCAGGCGACCGTGCCCCGCTCGTGCCAGCATGCTGGCGTGCGTGCTGGTCTTGAGCGCCCCGAGATCCACCAGCTTGGCCTTGGTCTATCATGCGCATGGTGCTGCGAGCGCCATGGTGCTGTTGATCTTGCGCCTCCTGAGAGTGGCGCGGAACATGTACAGTCGCCGAGGTTTGTGCAGCCTTGTCCTTGGACTTGGCAGCACTGTGAGCACCCTCATCGACGGCTGTTCTTCCGTCGGCGTCCACTCCACCACCCGTTTGCTCCAACGGTGGCGAAAACGACGTGGACGGAGCAGCTGCCGCCGAAGTCTTCTTCTTCGGTGGCATGTTGATGAAGGGAATGAAGATCTAGCTCGTGTGAACACCGGATCAGGTTCACACAATCTCGACGCCCCCGACCTGGCGCGCCAAAGATGTCGGGGGAAACTGACCCACGAACACCTATGGGGCCAGCGGACCGGGCCCCTTTCGGTTCGGTGGGGGGCGGAGGTTGCACGAAGAGCAGATCGAGGCGAAGCACACGAGCGGTTTACCCAGCTTCGGAGCTCTCTGGGGAGATAACACTCCTACTGCTGCTTGTCTGGTTGTATTATCTGATGTTCTTGCTCTCGAGCGAGAGAGTATCATGTTTTCTGGGCTATGAATGAGTCGAAGTCATCCAACCTTCGAACCTCCGAACCCCCTGAACCCCCCCTACGTTGCGCATGGGCCTCCTTTTATATGCTAAAGGGGTCACCGACAGGTGGCAACGCAGAGAAGGGCACAAACGTAAAAAGCGAGGTAGGTGATACAATTGCTTGTACAGTGCGCCCTACCTAACCCTGACGGCAGGGGACAAGGGCATTAAATGCCCGTCTGAGTCACCCGAACAGTGCAGAAAAGGACCGTTAGGGGCGCCACCGTTCGCCACGATGGCGATCTTGTCAGCTTCGCATGCCACTGCGCACCGCTGGCTACACAGCCTCCCGCCACGTGCGCCTGGAGAGGCCCCCAGAGCGACACGTTGGTGGATGCGCTGGAGCGTGGGCGCAGAGTGGCCGCCTGCCGCGGCAAGCGCCTTGCCGCTGCTGCTATCTTGTCGGGCCCGGAGGCTTGTCGCTCGCCGGGCTTCGAGGTACCTTGTTTAGTCTTCCCGGCAAGCTCCTCTTGCCGGGGCCTTGTCGCCTTGCCGGAGCGCGTGGCGCGTCGCGGCAAGTTCCTTAGAGTGCCTCGGTTGGCCTTCCCGGCAAGCTCCTCTTGCCGGGGCCTTGTATCCTGAGCTTAAATACTTTGTTCTTGAATGGCTCCAAGGGAACCTTGGAGGGTCTTTGGCGTTCGCCCGGCAAGCCTTTGCCGCGGGGTGCTGCAACTGCCCGTGCACAAGTTCGGGGTACTAGGGTACCCCTATTCTAGTACACCGACATCGTAGTAGGGGTCCTAAGCTAGGCGTTTTGGAGTGATGGTAACATGGACACGGGATTTTACCCAGGTTCGGGCTCTCTCTAAGAGATAATACCCTATGTCCAACGTGATGAGTACCCTTTAGTCCGGGACACCCTCACCATGACTAACAACTTATTCATTGTGCTGGCCAAGTGATGATGAACATCAAATACCGAGTGGGCCCAGAGTGTATCTCTTCATCATTGAAGGAGCAAATTTATGTCTTGACATATCGAACATTGTATCATACTTTTACGGATACCCTAAAACTATCTTTATAATCACCCAGCTATAGAGTAACGTTTGGCAACCCCGAAGTAACCATGCGACATTCGGGTATATGATATCTCATGGTATAAAGACGCAAGTAACCATAACACTTTATACGAAAATACCGACAACATGCCGACGACGTGGTCTCGCAGTATTTCATAAATTAGGTCTATCCAACACCGTGCAAATAGGTTTTCCTCTGAATCTCATATTCAAGAACCATTTCAATCGTAGCACATAAATATAAACTTAATTATGAACATTCAAATAGAATAATAACAACTTATTATTGCCTTCGGGACATATTTCCAACAACACCAAGTGTAGAAGAGCTCTACTACCAAGATGGGCACAAGAAAAAGCACTTTGGATTGACATCTGTTCATGCACATATGCTTCATGAGAGATTCATCAACAAGTTCCAAACACATCGTGACATGGTATAGTCAATGTGCGGGTGTCTCCATGAGTCATCCTCCACTTTGCAGATGGCACACCTAGGGGTGTTGGACATATTCCTGTGATGCTTCCAATTTAACCTAATGATCTAGTTTCTTCGATGGCTTTGCAAAAAAGGAAAAGTTTGATGGTCAGGCCCAATTCAAACAGAAAGATATCTCGGTTCATCTCATATTTTTTTAACAGGGTTCAAACCATGTAGTGATGGGGAGTATTAGGACATAGGAAAAGCCCAATTCCTATTCGGCGTTTAAGACGCCATGAACAATGTGATTCGTACATGGCGCCCACGCAGTCGATCGATGGGAATAATGGGCTGACCCATCCCAGTGCGCCCATGCAGGCAGTTCCTCTTTCAATTTTGTGAAG
>NC_041386.1:49818126-49868057 GCF_002162155.2 Triticum dicoccoides
AATTTATGAACTTTTCAAACTCGTGAACCTTTTTCAAATATTTAAACTTTTAAAATTCACAAAACCTTTTCCAATATTGTGAACCCTTTTCAAATTTACAATTTTTTTCAAATTTATAAACTTGTTTCAAATTTGAGAACTTTTTCAGATTCACGAACACTTTTTCAATTTTTTTGTTTTTTTTTTCAAATTCGACAACGTTTTCAAATTCCTGAACCTTCTTCAAATGTTATGTTTTTTTAAAAAAATATGTATTTTTTAAAAAAATATGTAATTTTTTAAATTCAGGTTTTGTTCCAAACTATGATTTGTTTTCAAATTTGCGCATTTGTTGAAAATTGTTCACAAACATCATTCAAATTCCATGAGTTTTTTTTTCGAATTCAGCAAACTTTTTGAATTCCATGAAAATTTTCCACATCCATGAACTTTTTTTAGAACCCACACTGTTTTTTTATTTCACCAGAAAATTTAAAACTAACAGAAAAAATAGGTTTTCTCTGAGACTACAGAGTTCAGACCGACAACACCAGGAGACGATCGTAAACAAGAAGCGAGCAAAAAAAAAATCCGATCGCACGAGAGACTGCGGGAAGGAGCGAGCCAGCGTGGCGAATTGCTGGGCCGGCCCACAAAGCGGATACATGTGCGCCGAAGCTCTCTCAAGGAAAAGTCCACGAACCCCTCACAAAAAAAAGGAAAAGTCCACGATGTGCTAAAAAATCAAAGAGAGAAAATCCAGGCTATGACGCAATGGCATCTTCTCCAGCCTTCTTTTTCCTCCCGCAGCCTCCGTTCCCCGTTCCGCGCCGCCCTCCCGTTCTCCTCGCTCCGCCCGTTCTGGATTCAAATTTCGAATCCCCCCACCGTTTCCGCCCCCCTGCACCAAATACCCGACCCGATTCCTTTTCCTCCCCCCTCCCACCATGAGCGACGCACCCGGCGCAGCAGCCTCAGCTATGGGCAGCGGCAGGGAGCTCGCCAACCCGCCGTCGGACGGCATCTCCAACCTCCGTTTCTCCAACCACAGCGACCACCTCCTCGTTTCCTCCTGGGACAAGGTCAGCCGCCGCGCGCTCCCCCTCCGTTCCTCTGTTCCGGCAAGGCGTGGTAAACCCTAGCCGCCTGATCCGGCCGATCTGACCTCGTTTGGGTGCTTGCGCTCTGTTCCAGACGGTTCGGCTATACGACGCCGAGGCGAATCTGCTCAAAGGGGAGTTCGCGCACCCCGGGCCTGTGCTCGACTGCTGCTTCCACGACGACTCCTCGGGGTTCAGTGCTGGCGCCGACCACACCGTGCGGAGGTGAGGGCTGTTGTGTTTTGTTTTCTGCGCCTTTTGCATTCGATTTGTGGAGTTGGCAGGGCCGTTCGTGTAATCGATTGGGTTATAGATCTGCAACCAGTACGGGATGCCTAGGCTGTGTTTCGTTGGTGAGGAAGCGATGTGATTCATTTTTTATTTTTGGTGAACGCTCTCTATAAGGTTTGTGTTGTAAAAACAATCTATGAAAGGGACCTAGTTGCTTGGATATAGGTGCATGTATGTTGCCACATACACTAGTTCCAGCGCCATAAGGTGGGAAGTGCATATAAAGAAGCAATTTCACTAACTGTCATTTAGTAACTCTGATTTACTTCAATGTTTTTATCTGTTAGTGCTACTTAGCACTTAGCAAGTTATTGGTAGTACTCAAATTACAAGATAGGGCTGTAGATATGTTATAGCTGTGGAGATTGATTTTCTTTTAAAGAGGCATCTTCCCGGATAGTTTCTTTTAAAGAGATTGATTATACCAAACATTATCACTTAACTACAAAGAAAGAGTGAACCAATTAAGTTTGTAAAAGAAGTTCAACGTGCAGAAACGCGGGCGTGCACACACACACACACACACACACACACACACACACACACACACAAGGGGCCACGGCTCAAGTGCACACTCACGGATACAAACCCATGAGGGGGCCGTGGCTCAAGAGCTGAACAAACACACAAACCCACGAAAGGGCCATGGCTCAAGAGCACACACATACAAACCCACGAGGGGGCCATGGCTTGAGCCGAACAAACACACAACGACTGCATCTCGAAAGAGTAAAAATTGGATCATCCCAGCCTCCTGTGGGCATCAAGGCACCTGCTGCAACGCGTCCCTAGGAGAAGACGCATGGTGACGAAGACGCATCAACATCTCAAGGGTCGATGAGTTCTGGGTCCTGATCATTATATAAATTGTATGCTGATTAGACCTTGTTGCAGAATCACACATAAAAATATTTATGGTGGGAAAATTGTCCAGTCCCCCTTAAGATTATTAGTGGTGCATGAGTCTTAATTTGAGTGCTTCATGTAAGACTTACGAGCAATGTGCCCATATTTTGATTTGTTGTCAATTGAATGCTGGCAGGCAAGAGTAGCGACATTACTATCTGAATGTTGTTTGTGAATAAAAAATGTATCGTTGATTCCCTCCTGTTATTATTAGTTATGTCAAGATTTAGTAAGACTAAAAGAAACATGCTCAAATAACTATCCCAGATTATCATTTACTTCGTCAAAGGAGGATGTTCTGGGGCGTCATGATGCTCCAGTTCGCTGTGTGGAGTACTCTTATGCTGCAGGTACTTGTAACTACATCCTATTGGATTGCTCTTGCGTTTATGTTTTTGGACGTACATTTTCCGGACAAATACTGATGCAAATTGATTCAGTCAAACCAAAGGTTATTTACTGCATTAATCATATCATCATTAAGGATGCAGTTGATTTTCTTAGAGATCAGTACACATAGCACATTGCTAACTGAATTCATGTTTTATTCTTAATGACTATATTTTTGCACATCTAATCTTGTATAGAATGATCTTAGTTTCTAATTTTTACTTTGATTATACGGCTTTTTCATGCTGTCTGGCTTCTTGACATTGCTTTATCCATTTGGATGCATGTTCAGGGGATATCCATTTCATTGTACATTATGATAACTGGAAATATCTTTCTTCTAGATAGTCATTTCTACTTGGCCTAGTATTGATTTGGTTTGTCCTGTTGTGTGTTGGAATATTTGGTTGGTATTTGTTCACTTCGAATTGCCACCTATAAATTTGGGTACGTCAGTGTAGCCTCCATTGGCCTTAATTTAAGGGCAATGTTTTTGGGAATTCGAATTCCCATTATTCTGTGGGGTTGACTCTCATGAGAGTTTTTTTTCTGATTAGTACTCATGAGAGTTGTTGTCAAAGAAACCCTTCTACAAGTTTTAGTAGAGGGATTGGAAATTCATGGGAATTTTGTTTTAGTTGAATCATCTAGTACCATATATGTTTGTGTTTGAACTTTTTGTGATTTGAACCACATACAAACTATTACAATAAATTTACTGAGAAACACATTTTAAAAATGCGAAGAAAGTTCTTGTGTTTGAATTTGTACCTGATGATTTAACTAAAACAGACAGGACATGGAAATTCTATGTATGCCAAATGTTTCATATGAGAAAAGGGTAAAATCCAATGTTCCAGGCCCATATTCATTGATCCTGACTGAAAGACAGACTGGGCAAGTGTGCTTACTAATTTTTAAATGTTGTTCTAAATATTTGTAGGTTATGTCAAATATTGTCTAAAATGATTTCCAAAACTATTATCTGGCTAGTGTGAGATAATTTGATACATGAACAGAATAAGAATTTTGACTTTCAGTCTGTATATTTATCCATTTAGGACAAGTCATAACTGGCAGCTGGGACAAGACAATTAAATGCTGGGATCCCAGAGGAGTTAGCGGACCAGAGCGTACACTTGTTGGGACATATGCTCAACCAGAGCGTGTATATTCTATGTCACTGGTAGGAAATAGGTTGGTTGTTGCAACAGCAGGAAGGCATGTCAGTATTTATGATTTGCGCAATATGTCTCAACCTGAGCAAAAAAGGGAATCGTCTTTGAAATATCAAACACGCTGCGTCCGATGTTTCCCCAACGGAACAGGTAACTTGTTCTCTCTTTACTGTAGTTGCACTGCACGACTGCATGTTTCCCATTGTCACCCTTATTTCAACCATAAAGAAACATTGTGTACATTATCGTCATGTGGTTGCTTTTGATAAACCGCAATATTTGTGCTTTCTTTTGAAAGCCACCCTAGGTCTCTCCGGTTGTGCTTGAGCTTCTAAATACTTTATAAATTCAATCTTTCCAGTGGGCAAATGAGAAAAGTCATGAACCTGAATTGCATAAGCTAAGCTTCGTTCTGTAGATTTTGATTTGAATCTTATGGAATATGCTCCTCCAGGTTAAATTATTAAAAAAATGAAACGTTTATTAGTGCTAGATGACGCTAATACATGAATTTGAACATTACAAAGCTGGCTAAATTTATCTATAGAAGCACAAAAATAGGAATGAGCTATGCAGTTATACGGTTACTTCCACTTGGGAAAATGTAATGACTGTATTTTGAACCTTAGCAAGTACCAATACATAAGTGGCTGTAGCCATCAGTATGCTTACCAGAGTAATGTATGAACTGCAACAATTATGCGGCTCAAGCAGCCTTGATTTAGACTAACCTTCTGAAATCCTGCTTGCTTCAGGGTATGCTCTAAGTTCTGTCGAAGGACGAGTGTCTATGGAGTTCTTCGACCTGTCTGAGTCTGCACAATCTAAAAAGTATGTTCTCGGCACCGTAGGTTCAAGACATCTTCTTATGTATTTGTAATCATTTTACATTCACACTTGCTTCAATGCTTTCTAATATTCGTTTCTTGGAGCATAACACAGTTTAAATAACCGATTAAGAATTCTTTAAGCTTCTGTAGCTTGCTAATGTATTTGATTGTATCTTACTCCCTCTGTTCCTCAAACGAGGGTGTGAAATTTGTTTTGTTAAGACCAAGGAGATTTTGACCTTTTTACCCCTGGTTAATCACATGCTTTAGTAGTTATTAGCCCAGCACATGAACCCCACCATACTCTTTGCATGCAGCATGCATGAGCCAATATGAGCCGTCATTGCTTTGTTGGGCACATGCAAGACCAATTGATTTTTCCATTTATTCGTGGGTGTGGGATATGGCGAGAGAAGCAAATGGTTCTGTAGCACTAAAGGCCAGCATGGAAGGCGGAGAATTCAGCTGCAGCGTCTGTGTGTGTGTGACTTTGTGGTATTTTCGGCAGGTTTAGTGCTAAAATAGCGCAGCGCCTTCATTAATGGAAATTTTACCAAAAAAATAAACAAGTCTATCTACCTTAGAGCATCTCCAGTAGATGATGTAAAATAGACCGGGGCCACTTTTTACATCACGAGAAGGCAAAGACACTGCTCCAATAGATGATTTAGATGCAAATATTTTTACTTGAGGGATGGGGCGTGATGTAAAATAGGCCGCCAAGTGATGCAAATTTGCATCACTTGGGCTGCTCGAGCAAGTTTTGCATCACCAGAGGACCACATGGCTGGAGCAAAATTTGCAACACCAAGTGACGTTTTTACATCACTCTGTGCTCCAACAGATGATGTAAAATAGGGCACCCACAAGAAGACAACCGTGATGTATTTTGCAACACCTATTTTACATCATCTATTGGAGTTGGAGGTTTTGGTGATGTAAAAAAGCACTTTTAGGTGATGCAAATTTTGCTCGAACCACAATTTGGTGCCCTGTTTTACATCATCTATTGGAGATGCTCTTAAGGGAATGAAGGGAGTAGTATTTTGTCATCCTTTCATGCAGATCATATCTAGTTCAAACAATATGTAGGTGATAGAGGAAATCACTTTGGTTTGGACTACAAATTTAACATGGAAATTATAAAAACTAAATTTTTGTGTGGCATTATGTGTACTGTTTTACGGAAATTTGAAATTCAACCCCAGGTGGTGTTTGACACATCATAATGGAAGTTTACTCTACCATAAGTACCTTTCTGTGGCAGTCTTAGCTGCCTTTAAGTTTTTGTTAGGAACTTCGTAGGAGCTCAGGCATTCAGTGATGAGAGAGAAGGGTAGGCAGGTATGTCCCAGTTATGAGCCCTGAGTGGATAGCGGTGTGTTCAACACACTCAGCCAACCAAGTAGGCACTCCGCTCCAGCTGGCTTGATATCTTGACGATGACCGTAGCATGTCCACAATCCCACCAAGATACAACACACCTTTTATTTATTTATATTAGAAATGCAGAACACTGAAAAGAGTGGTCAGACTTGTTTTTTTCCGTGCCATTTCATTGATAGGTAGAGAGTGAAACAATTACAAGGTGTAACTCGCAAAACCACGCACACTATCTGGCGTGGTTGCGAGCGCATGAGCAGAACAAGAAAAAGGGATGCTCAGCCGTACAGATATAAGGTCTATGTCTCGGGTAACAGTAGGTTGAGCCCCCTGGCTCCACCTCTAGCCCAAAGTCTAGCTTCCTCGATAGTTCGGACAAGGTGTGCAATGGAGGACATCAAGGCATCGAAGATGCATCCATTCCAATGCTTCTGAAGCCACCAAGCAGTTAGCAGAAGAAGCAAGGAGATCCCCTTGCGCAAGGCAGGGGGCATGATCCCAAGAGACCATCCACCAGTCCAAGAAGGGTAGCTCCGGATGGGGAGGGTGTGCCGTGGTACGACACCAGGAAAGGATCTTGTGCTACACCTGATGGGAGAAGGTGCAGCAACCCATGAGGATTTGCCGCATGTCCTCAGTCTCCTGGTCGCAAAGGATGCACCGGTTGGCATGGGGAGGCACCTACAGGCAAGGCGGTCTGCAGTGCAGCATGTGTTCTGGAGGGCAAGCCAGATGAAGAACGCAACACGCAAAGGTACCCACGTCTTTCACATGAGGTGCCAATGCGGGGTCTGCGTGTCACCCAGCAATAGCGCTTCGTAGCAGGAGCTAGTCAAGTACTGTCCAGAGTCAGTCCAACGCCAATGAAGCACATCAGGGGTCGCCGGGAGGGGAGTGTGCCGGAGCCGACGCCAGAGGTCAACGTACTGGACCATAGTGGCGGGCTGGTTAAACTTGTTCATCACCAGTGGTAGCATAAACTGCAAGGCTCCAACCTGGATTGTTTTCTTAGTTTTTTGAATTATGCTTTGCGTTGGTAAAGGCAGTATAGCGACCTTGACTTTCTATATGATCAATCACTATTCAAGCGAGCAAGCTCATATGTCATACCATTTTAATGTACAACTGGCAGTCAACGATTCAACACTATAACCTAGCCTTTAGTTGTGCATTGGCAATCACTCTGCAGTGCTCACCCCTTTCCTGCAAAGTTATTAACTCAAAGAGACAGTCCGCTTACTTTCCCATGCAGCCTACACTGAACTATGGTGAAACTGGCTGTCCAGTTTAAAATACTTGTTTACTCAATGGTTAATTTCCTTTTCAGGTATGCTTTCAAGTGTCACCGGAAATCTGAGTCTGGCAGGGACACTGTTTATCCTGTCAATGCCATTGCATTCCATCCAATGTAAAGTTTCAGTGTTTAATTTGCTTGGTGATCTCTCATAGGATTATCTGTTCTCAGTTTCTTGCACTGTTATGTATTGTCTGCAGATACGGCACATTTGCCACTGGAGGCCATGATGGATTTGTGAACGTGTGGGATGGCACAAACAAGAAGAGATTGTATCAGGTAACTGGGTGATAGTTTTGCTTTGGTAGTACGATTATCTGAAGTGGCCTGGGTGTTCATGATCTTATACTTTCATCGCAGTACTCAAAGTACGCGTCAAGCATTGCTGCTCTGTCGTTCAGCAAGGATGGGCATCTGCTTGCTGTGGCATCAAGCTATGGTTACGAAGAGGGAGAGAAACCGTAAGACTGAACTTCGCTTACAATTTTCTGTCACTGCTCACTAACAGAACACAGAGTTGACCTACTGGCTCTTTTGCGATTTCCAGCCACGAGCCTGATGCAATATTTATCCGTGGGGTGAATGAAGTGGAGGTTAAGCCGAAGCCCAAGGCATTGGCCGCACCCCAGTAGTGCTTTAATCATTTCGCAAGAAGGTAATCAAATGCATCAGGTGTGTTGTCTGGGACAAGGCATTATGCAGAGAGCAAATGCGAGGCGTTTCTTTATCTAGTTCTCTTTTTAGTGTCAATTGCATTAGTTGACGGAATCCCTTCTCTATGTTGGAGTCAAATGGCAGTATATCTGACCATTTCTCTGTGTTGTTTCGCATGTATTAATGTCTAGAAAGAGTTGCTTGGGAGTGGTCATATTCGTTTTGTATTTTGATACAGAAACTGTTGCTTTTTTTATGTAGCTTATATATAATCAATTTAGTTTTGCAACTTTCGTATATGATAAAAGAGGCTAAATCTGTCGAACTTATGGGCTGGTGCTAATTTGACCGGACGTAATCGGTTGTTGGAGCAAGTATAAAAAAATGATGCAAGCGAGCTATAGGAGTTGCCACAACAGATTTGTGTTAAGTAGAGAGGGAGAAGAAAGAAGATAAGAATGTTGTAATTTATAGTCAGACATGGCATGTTAATAAGTTAAAGAGGTGGGCCAGGTATAAATTGTGTGGTATACCTCTATAGCTAACTATAATGGATTTTATTTTTTTGCGGGGAACTATAATGGATTATTAGATTGGCTATAGATGATAGACAATAATATGTGAGATTTCTCAAAGGAAAATATAATGAGCTAGTTGTCGGAGTGAACACTGGCACCAAGGAATCTATTATATTATCAAAATACCTGTGTGTTGCCACATGAAATACTCCCTTTGTCCGGAAATACTTGTCATCAAAATGGATAAAAGGGGATGTATTTAGACATATTTTAGTTCTAGATACATCTCTTTTTATTCATTTTGATGACAAGTATTTTCAGACGGAGGGAGTACTAACTTATACGTGTGTTTGAGTAAGTGATTATTTGTGGGGTCAAATGGGTGATATATATGTTCCTTCTGCGCTGCAGCAAACTCATGTCTTCTCTTTGGTGATCGTTCTGCTTCCTTTCTTCTTGGCACATTTAGCCCTATAAACTTGCAGTCATCGCTCTATTGTTCTTGATAGCGGGCTGCCAAACACTTATGTAACCGGAATATTGAAGAGGTGGGATTAAACCATTGATCCGTATGTAACCAAACAGATGTAGTTTGTGGGAGAGCTGACATGTAACCGAATACCATGCTAGTTTGGGGGAGAGCTGGCATGTAACCGAACACCATGCTAGTGTTTCTGCTCTAATGCAGTCTGAGGTTTTGCAATCAAACGAACTGCAGAACATGGTTTAGAGCCTGCATTAGCTCAGTCAGGCCAAAAATAATGTAGATAACCAAACATGCCCTAAGTGCTACTCCGTATTTAATTTGTGAAAGGTGTGTGCATCTCACCCAAGCGGTTTAGACTTTTGTCTTCGCGAGCCCATCTCCAAGCGAAGCTTTTCGCCTGGCTTGCCCTTTGCGACCCATGTTGGACATGCAATAGGCTTCAACGTGGAGGGCTGCAGCACCAACCGCACTGTCCACTGTGTTGTCAACAACCGGAAATGATCTGCCACCCTTTTGATGGAGTGACTCTTCTCAAACTGATTAGATTCGACATGTTAAGCAGGGACAGCAGTTAATGAGATGACAGGTCAAGTTCAACCTCATGCCAGTCCTCTATCTATGTACTGCGACATTTGGCTCGAGCAAAATGCGCAACTTTTTTACAAGGTGGCTAGCAGCCGACAGGTTGCCATCTACAAAACCAGGGCGGACACTGCTCTTGCCGACATTTGCGAGGAACTATGTCAAAATCCTATGGGCTTTTGCTGTTCATTCGCCCTATCCCATTTGTCTTGTAAATACTCTATTCTGTCTTAGTACAAATGACACACATAGCCTGTGCGTTTTCTAGAAAAAACAACTGATCAACAAAATATAAATGGCCTTTTACACCCAAACGGAGGAAGTACAATATAATTGGCCAACCAGCAAGACTACCAAAATCAGAAGTTTCAGACTTGCATAAGCCGTCAGAGTATGTCTACCTATTCATGAACCATGAATAATACTGATGAAGTCAGACAAAATTTGCTTCACCCACAAAGGAGAAGAAAAAACTATTGCCGCAGAGTGAATAAGTACATCCTTTGTATTTCTGGAATATGGTAAATAGCATACATGGTTCAGTATACATGGGATTCGACCCTGGTATGTTGAGGTGTCTGGTACCCTACACCACCACCACAATCCTGTCTAACCAATGAAAAACAGTATACAATAACAAAGATATTGTAGAATGAAATTTAGTTTCTCTTGAAACACCGATGTTCTACAGCATGTTCAAGATTCCTCATCTGAGATATACCACGAATGGGTTGCCGAGGGAAGGTAAAGTAAGCTTATGAGGAATGCTTTTGACTTGGGTTGCTCTCATGCCCGGGCTGAATCTGCAGCAAATTCTGCCCCTCTTCATCGTCCTCTTCCTTTGGCTCGATCTTGGGCACCTTGGGCTTTGTGGTCGATTGCTGGTAGAGAACACCACCAGACATGCATATCAAGAGCCCAATTGTCCCCACAAGGGACGCATGCTTGTCCCAGATAAGCAGATTGATCACGACGGTCAGGAGCTTGTTCACTATACCGAGCACCGTAAATCCAGTAGCAGAGATGGCCCGTCTGCAGGAGAATCCAAAGAAGGATATAGATAACCCAAACAGGCATGACAGAGCAACAGGAAGGACCACGTCGAACGATAGCCAGTTTGTTGTCATCTTGGAGCTGTCGACCTTCATCTGATTAAACTCTCCCATTATAAGGAGCTCAAGGGGGAACAACAACAGAGCCTCAAGGTTGTTGTAGAGCACAAGACCCCATGTGTTCAACCCGATGGTCATGACGACGTGCTTGATGTACACGAAATCAATAGACATGCTCGCTAGATAGGCTATTGCCCAGCTGTAAGCAGTCAGGGTGAACTGGTTATCTGTGAAAACATATATCACACTTCCACCAAGTATAGTGGAAAGTGAGAGCCATGTCTTGAATGATGGGCATGGTTGGTGAAGGTAAAGTGTCTCCCCAATGGCCACAAATATCGGCACAGCAGACCGAAACACGATGAAAGTGTCCACATTGGCATGCATCAGGAGCTCGCTGTTTGTGAAGATTGAGATGTAGAACATAACAGCAGCAGGTAGGAACTTCCACATGGTCCTCAAATTCAGCCTATCTGGCTCAATAAGCTTTAGCTGTCCACACAGGAGAACTCCAGCAACACTAGTGAGGTACTGTAAGGCTGTCAGTGCTCCAGGGTAGGGAAACTTCATGATTGCCCATTTGTTGATAATGGAGAGCAGAGATGCTGACAGGCAATAACCAGCAGCCACACCATAGACTGAAGCGTGGCGCATAAGAGTGCTCCATGTGTTATTCCAAGCTCCAGTTTTCTCGACTGAACCATCTTCTTTTGAGGGCTCTGAGAGATTAGACATCTGCAATCATTTAAAATAGTTTTATCAACTATGAAAGTCATGCAAAAAGCAATTGGAGAAGCCCAAGACAGTTAGATGTCATATACAGGTGTAGTAACTGACAGAGCAGAGAAGTACTTCGAACTTTTGTGCAGAGATATGATCTGGGTTCCATACATAATTTGTACAAGGTAAGTTAACATAGCAGTTCTGATGAACATGATTATCTGCTTTACTTCTAAAACCCAGTAACTCGTGCGACTGAAAATAATCAACATATTTTTGCTGAATTTAAGCTAGCATTGACTTTGAACGAAGAATCTCCCTTCGAGGATGCACCTATGTGCGAACGCCATATATTTCAGAGAAAAAAGTAGTTCAAAGGCATGATCCATAAGGTACAAGCAACCAAAGCTGATTTTCTGAACCCAAGAAAAAAAGTGATGATTGAATGATCCTGACAAATATGGAGAAACTTTACAGACAGGACACCTCAAAGAAAGCAAGTACCCGTCCACTTCCTATAATTGTCTCTAGCAAACAATCATCCTCTTATATATTGCTATAAAGTACAAAACTACTCCTTAGAAATCGAGCTAACTGTGCTGACTGTGCACCTCCATGTGTTCTCCTTTGATCTTCAGCAAACTTTAGAGGTTAATCATGGTAAACAGTCGAGCAGGTCAAGGCCCGAAACCAAAAAAGGAAACAGACAAGTACTAAAAACAGGTTTCAGCTCCCAAGAAAAGGGTCAAAGGAAGAAGAGGAAACAATAGCAGCACCAAGAAAGAAACACTTCATGAAAGATCTAGTAGCATATCAACCATGCCAACCAAGAAACAATTTCATCAGAACTGAAGAAAAACCAAGCGAAGAAGAAGCAATACCTGGAACCGGCCAACCCGAGCAGGAGCCATGATCCCGAGCCCAAATCCAACAACAGCAAGCGCTCTAGCAACGAAGCATGTATCCTTCTAAACAAAGCCGAGGGTCAGGGCTTAAGGTGGCAAAGGAGGAACGAAGACCAGTATGCAACAAGCCAACAACCACCTAGCTAAGGCCAATCAGCTAATAAGCTCTCATATAAGGTGGCCACACGGAACGATCCATTTGCCCACGACGGCCATGTTCGGCATGTGAGTCAAACATGGTAGGAGCACGTCACAAGCGCATCAGCCAGTGGCCATCAGATCGGAGAACGGGTAAGAGAATTGTGCAAGAATATTCAGCACAACACCTAAGCGGTTTGGCCAAGTCAATCAAGACGAGGTCGCAATCATGGAACGTGCTAGCCAGTTGCCCGCAAGGAAACAAAATTAGCATAGCGACGCACTACCTCAGGAAGACAGGGGAGCTTCTTCCCCCACACCCCGCGCAGCCTGTGGGGAGAGGCGAACTCAACTGGAAGAAGAGATGCCCCTCAACTACCGCGACGTGACGCAAGTTAAAAAAGTGGCTGTGGGCGCACGGGGTGTTCCCCTGCACTCGCTAGCTGCTGACGAGGGCCTCGCGATCGAGCCAGCTCAACCGACTGCTGCGACGCGCCATGATTATGATTGAAGCGCTGGAGTTAGTCGCTGAAACATGCATACATGTGGCGGACGGAAGGAATGGCATCAAATGATTCGGAGAGGAGGAACTGGAGATCGTTAGGTGGACGCAAGCCGCCGGTCAGGACCACGGAATATCCACTACAGTTTTTAGCAGCGAAGCGGAACACGTCGCAACTGTGAACTGTAACCACGGGCCAAGATCGGAGTTTGACGCCTGAACAGAGGGGGGACGGGGGTGGAAGTAGAACCTCGCGGGAGGCGGCTCACCTTCGTTTGTGGTCGAAGTCACATGCGCCGCTCCTGGACGGATCCGCCGGCGGTCGAGGAGGGAGAGCGGGTGGAGGGGTCGAGCGAAGAGCGGCGGGATGCTGTCCGTCGACTGAACCGCGGGGCGATTTATGGAGGGGTTCGGGCAATGCTTTTGAGGCGGCGGTCGCCGGATCTGGACGCTGCGGAGGGTCAACGAGGGATCGCCTCGGGTGATTGGGCGCGCGATCGCGTGGGGTTTGGGGTTTGGAGGCGGGAGCGAACGGGATGGAGATTAGCCAGCTCTGGCTTCTGACCCGGGAGAGGCGGGAAGAAGGAGCAGATCTCGAGGCGCTCGTTTGGCTGGACCGTAGCGACGAACGGCAGGACGGCCGAGCCGGCCGCCCGGCGGGGACCGGGATGCCGTCTCTGTTCATTTTTAATTGCCTTCCGTTTCAGCTTCGGCACGAGGGAGATTCGCCGGATCTCGCGCCCGAGCCGCGCAAGCGCAAGGGCAACCTCGCCGAGCCACCTTCCAATTCCAAGCAATGGTAACGGTTCAGCGAGTCAGCAACTCCAGCAAGCTTCCTTGAAAAGCTTTCCGTAAAAGCCGTTTCACGGGATATCTGCATAATTTAATAGAAATTGTGCTGATGACTACTCCCTCTGTAAACTAATATAAGAGCGTTTAGATCACTACAGAGGGAGTACTTTTTTTCTTTCTTGGTCATCGTTCTCTAATTATTTTTCATTAAACTAGGTATGTGCCCCTGCATTGTCACGGGTCAATTTTTTTTAACATGATAAGATGATCATAGATAACAAATCTTGATGCAAAGCAAATAGGAAAAAAAAAAGATTATGTATTGGCTATAGAGTATACACTTTTAGCCATTTTTTAAAACCGATAAAATAGTTATGCGTCCATGATTAGTATGATTTATTGGGTTACCAAATATAGGAGATTGATTGATACTATTTATATTTGCTTATATGGGGCGTGGATTTATTGCTATTTATTGGATTACCAAAGATTGGTATCGGGTTTTATCATAAGAAACAATTTATTTATGGACCGTGAATTTATTGATACAAGCAGAATGCTCGTGCTTTGCTACGGGCTATTTGTTATCTTATCCTCAAAACCCGAGCCCAACACAAGACCCCACCCCACGATGCACCATTTTCTTTTTCTATCGGGCCCTCCCCTTTCCTCTCAGTTTCCCGCCGTAGCGGGACATTTCTCGCTGGAGCCACCTCTTTTGAAACCAGATGACGCCCACCTCACCATCGCCGTGCATTGCAGTAGGGATAAAATCTTTCATATTTACAATATAATAGTGGTTAAACTAACACATACTCTCGACACAAAACAACAAATAACTATACAAATCATTCTTAAAGGCACATTCAATTTTGTAAAATGCACAATGACGTTGGAGGCAAGTGGCAACCTGAACATATTCCTAATTACCAATAAGCTCCACCTCCAGCCCATATACCATTCATTGTTGTAAGGGATAACTGTTGCTCTTCTCTTCCTCGTCCTTCCCTACATCTTTTACTCCTAGCCTCCCCGCCAACCTGTTTCGTTGACGCCAACCAACACCACGTCGACATCAGTATGTTCGTCAGCGACACCTCATCTTCTTCTTCACCCTTCCTCGTCAGTTTTAGTTGTCGCTCCTACTTATTTTCTAGAATAATCTGTCTTTCTTTTTTTGTTTTATTTTTTGGAACACTCTTTCCTTCTCCAACACCATGAACCACTTGGTGGCTTTAGTTTTTTACCTCTTATTCTTGGAACACTCTTTCTTTCACCTAAAGCATGAATCACGTGACTAATGTTGTGTCGTGTTGTCCTTCCCCGCGAACTTTTCAACAACCATCAGCGTGTGGACATCTTGTAGAGCATGGTCTCTATCCATCTTGGTGAACACTAGGGCGCCCATGTTGTGAGCGCATGGTGGCCGTTGTCCATGTTGGCAAGCGGTGTTCGGCCAAGCCGCTGAGAGCTTGTTTGTCAAACAGTTGCCCACGAGCGCTTTCAAAATGATTCAGCACGATTAACTACTTGCATTATTAATTAAGTATACACATAACTAACGGCCTACCTAATTCTCTTCATGCCTAATTAATTGCGAACTAAATCAATTAATTACCTACCTAATTGGGAAAAAACCTACCTCTAATTATCCGTAGGCATAATTAATTGTCTACTTAATTAATTAGTTGCATTAATGAATTGATTTTCAAATTGATTCAGTGCAAAAAATCCTATTTAAATGTACTTAATTAATTGCATACTAAATTGATTTTCAAATTGATTCAGTGTGAGTTAATTAATTTTGTCAATGGTCTGATTTCCAAATTGATTTACCGTTTGATTTTCAAAATATTTTCACATGAATGGGTGCGACGAACGACGAGGACTATCGAGTATTGCGGAAAATATTTTCTTAATGAATTTCTTAACATTTGAATGGACACACTTGATTTGAGAATATAGCTTGTCTAACTCTTTGTATGACTGCGAAGAAATATAATATGACCACGTCTAGGAACGCCTGTCCCTGTTCGTCCGATGGCCCGCCTCCCGACATGGTCATTCTCGAATCCACGCACTGGCTTTTTCGAGCATCGCGCAGGCGTTAGGCCCAGCCACGACGTCCTCCATGGTGTCGTGCATGGAATCCCTTTGTAGGGGCGCGTGGATGTGTACGCCCATAAGAAAAAATATATTTGTTGTATTAGAAACTTTTGATTGTCAATTAATAGTAGATATAAAATTTTATGGGGAATATTTGATTGTTTGGAAGGTTATCGAGAAAAATCTTATGTCTTTCTTTCAGGAAGGTGATTTCAGTTTGATTTTCTAATTCTTAATTGCCTATTATTTACGTGATTGAATTAAATCTGCACCTACCAAAGCAAGCATGAAACAAGATCTTCCGAATTTGGGTTTTTAATGGGAGGAATAAAAAACCAGTGATACAGGGATGGTGGGAGGTGGGACGAAATAAAACCCGACGAAAATAAAGTAGCGTACCAGGCTACCAACTGAGACATTAGGAGTAGAGATACCATAGATTGATCTGGTTTATTGTTGTTAGGGCATATCCTTCACCAGTTGGTTTTTGTGTTGATGACAATGCGCTTTACAGACTAACCGTGTGCATCGAGCATTTCAGATATTATTATATATGGCACACGACGGTTTATTCCCCACGGTGATAGAAAGAGCAAATACGGTTTATTTCCGGTGTTTCTTTTCATTTGATTTGAATCATAGAAAAATCATACTATTAGGGGTCCGCATTGGAAGGTATGGGTGGAATCAACACGTACACAAACTAAATGCACCCACATACCCTTCCTAGTATTTGGAGCCTCCTTCTGTTGTGCCTGGTTCTACCAAGTGGAGCTTTAGCGATAATACCGCTTGCTACCACGGTAGTGCCGCTTAGGCGGTACTTTCGGTGATAGTATTGCCTGAGCAACAACCACCCTCTTTGTTAGGCAGAAGTTAATTGTGAAAGTACCACTCGCTGGAGCAATAGTACCGCTTGGTGTGGTACTGCCGCTATAGTACCTCTCGTACTTCCGTCGAGTTCTTTGTATGCCTATTGCTGTTGGTAATTAGCGGTAATACCGCTTATCCCTGGCATTAGTACTGCTTCGGCAGTACTTCCGCTAATGTGACGTCTTGTTTATAATCGTGCACTAATAATACATGCATCATGCACGACCACGAACATTAACTCACGTTAATATGACAACACAACTCTACGACAGAAATTTAAACATAAATTTTTATATTACAAACCAGGGCCAGGAGGATCCAAAATACATCAGTACATATACCAAGTTAAGTCTGGGTACAGAGGAGTTAGACAAGTTTTTACTTAAGAAGGCTGAGCAAAACAACAACACTAGACCGAAAAGGCGCAAGCCTCCTACCCGAGATCTCTGGACTACTCGTCGACGTTGGTCTCCATGTAGTAAGCACAATCGGGATAACCTACATCCGCGGTGCTAACAATTGTTGCAGCGATCGAGTTGAATGAAAAGAATAGCAAAGCAACGGTGAATACTCATCCAAAGTACTCACAAGACTTACATCAAAATATGGTAGATATGCATTAGTATCAAAGGAATGAGGCTATATCTTTGGACTATGCTGCATATATAAATGCCAGAATAAGGAAGAGAAGCTCAACTTAACAAAGACTATCAGCATCTTGCAACAATAGAAGAGAGGAGCGTATATGATATTAACTTGCACATGCATATAGAAACAACCTACCCAGAGATCCTTCCCTCGTCTCCGTGTGAGAAAGCAATCTCTGGGTATTCCTGTCTGTTATCTGGGTGTGTTTTATAAAGTATCCAGTTTTAGTTGTAAGAGACCAGGATACAATTCCAAGTGCATTCTGTTACCATGGACATGACTATTCGAATAGTTTAACTTCCCTGCAAGGGTGCACTGTTGGGAAACGTTGCACGGAAAACAAAAAAAAATTACGCACACGCAAGGTCTATCCATGGAGATGCATAGCTACGAGAGGGGAGAGCATCTTCATACCCTTGAAGATCGCTAAGCGAAAGCGTTTATCAACGCGGTTGATGTAGTCATACACCTTCACGATCCGTCCCGATCAAGTACCGAACGTACGACACCTCCGTGTTCTGCACACGTTCAACTCGATGATGTCCTCGCCTTCTCGATCCAGCAAGAGGGGCAAAGTAGTAGATGAGTTCCGGTAGCACGACGACGTGGTGATGGTTGGTGATGAAGAACAATCTCCGCAGGCCTTCGCCAAGCACTATAGAAACTAGACGGAGGATAAACTAGAGGGGACGGGGTTGCCGGCGCATGGCTTGGTGAATCTTGATGTGTCTTGGGTGCTATCCCTACCCCTCTATTTATATGTTGAGTCTTGGGTCGAAACTTGGAGTAAAATCCTCCTCAAAGTCGGTTTTGCCCGAAAGGCAAGAGTCCTACTCGGACTCCAGGACCAGACGCCAGGGTTCCCAGCATCTGGACCTAGATGCCAGGGTCCCTGGCGTCTGGCCCCTGGCCTCCGCAAACTTCCTTTTGCACCTTCCAAAAGCCTCGTGGGCTTTACCCCTTGGCCCAAATAAAGTGTTCTCGTACCCAAACATTTCAGGAAACATTTGAAACCCCTTCCAGAAGCCAAACACTATTATCCCATTTATCAATATTTACATTCGGACTATTCCGGAGCTCCTTGTCATGTCCGTGATCTTATTCAGGACTCCAAACAACATTCGGTCACCGACATACATAACTCATATAATACTATATCGTCAACGAACGTCAAGCGTTCGGACCCTATGGGTTCGAGAATGATGTAGCCATGACCGAGACGCTTCTCTGGTCAATAACCAATAGCGGGACCTAGATGCCCATATTGTTTCCTACATATTCTACAAAGATCTTTATTGGTTGAACCTTTATGACAACATACGTAATTCCCTTTGTTTGTCGGTATGTTACTTGCCCGAGATTCGGTCATCGATATCTTCATACCTAGTTCAATCTCATTACCGGCAAGTCTCTTTACTCGTTCCATAATACATCATCTCGTAACTAACTCCTTAGTCACTTTACTTGCAAGCTTCTTGTGATGTGTATTACCGAGAGGGCCCAGAGATATCTTTCCGATACTCAGAGTGAGAAATCCTAATATCGATCCATGCCAACTCAACAGACACCTTCGGAGATACCTGTAGAGCATCTTTATGATCACCCAATTACATTGTGATTTTTGAAAGCACACAAGGTATTCCTCCGGTATCCGGGAGTTGCATGATCTCATAGTCAAAGGAATATGTATTTGACATCAAGAAAGCAATATCAATAAACTGAATGATCATATGCTAAGCTAACGGATGGGTCTTGTCCATCACATCATTCTCCTAACGATGTGATCCCGTTATCAAAGTGACAACACATGTCTATGGTTAGGAAACCCTAACCATCTTTGATCAATGAGCTAGTCTAGTAGAGGCTCACTAGGGACGCGATATTTGTTTATGTATGCACACATGTATCTAAGTTTCCGATCAATACAATTCTAGCATGAATAATAAACCTTTATCATGAATAAAGAAATATAATAATAACAAATTTATTATTGCCTCTAGGGCATATTTCCATCAGTATCCCACTTGCACTAGAGTCAATAATCTAGATTATATTGTAATGAATCTAACAACCATGGAGGCTTGGTGCTGATCATGTTTTGCTCATGGAAGAGGCTTAGTCAATGGGTCTGCTACATTTAGATCCGTATGTATTTTGCAAACTACTATGTCTCCATCCTTGACCTTTTCACGAATGGAGTTAAAGCATCTCTTGATGTGTTTGGTTCTCTTGTGAAACCTGAATTCCTTCACTACGGCAATTTCTCCAGTGTTGTCACAAAAGATTTTCATTGGACCCGATGCACTGGGTATTACACCCAGATCGGATATGAGTTCCTTCATCCAGACTCCTTCATGTGCTGCTTCTGAAGCAGCTATGTACTCTTCTTCACACGTAGATCCCGCCATGATGCTTTGCTTGGAACTGCACCAACTGACAGCTCCACCATTCAATATAAATACGTACCCGGTTTGTGTCTTAGAGTCATCCGCATCAGTGTTGAAGCTAGCATCGATGTAACCATTTGCGACGAGCTCTTCGTCACCTCCATAAACGAGAAACATATCATTGGTCCTTTTCAGGTATTTCAGGATGTTCTTGACCGCAGTCCAGTGATCCACTCCCGGATTACTTTGGTACCTCCCTGCCAAACTTTCATAAATGACATCAGGTCAGGTACACAACATAGCATACATGATAGAACCTATGGTTGAGGCATATGGAATGACTTTCATTTTCTCTCTATCTTCTGCAGTGGTCGGGCTTTGAGTCTGACTCAACTTCACACCTTGTAACACAGGCGAGAATCCTTTCTTTGACTGATCCATTTTGAACTTCTTCAAAACTTTGTCAAGGTATGTGCTTTGTGAAAGTCCTATTAAGCGTCTTGATCTATCCCTATAGATCTTGATGCCCAATATATAAGCAGCTTCACCGAGGTCTTTCATTGAAAAATTCTTATTCAAGTATCCTTTTATGTTATCCAGAAATTTTATATCATTTCCAATCAACAATATGTCATCCACATATAATATCAGAAATGGTACAGAGATCCCACTCACTTTCTTGTAAATACATGCTTCACCGTAAGTCTGTATAAAACCATATGCTTTGATCACCTAATCAAAGATTATATTCCAACTCCGAGATGCTTGCACCAGTCCATAGATGGGTCGCTGGAGCTTGCACACTTTGTTAGCACCTTTAGGATCAACAAAACCTTCTGGTTGCATCATATACAACTCTTCTTTAAGAAATCCATTAAGGAATGCAATTTTGACGTCCATTTGCCAGATTTCATAATTATAAAATGTGGTAATTGCTAACATGATTTGGACTGACTTAAGCATCACTAAGGGTGAGAAAGTCTCATCGTAGTCAACCCCTTGAACTTGTCGAAAACCTTTTGCGACAAGTCAAGATTTGTAGATAGTGACATTACCATCAGCGTCTGTCTTCTTCTTCTTAAAGATCCATTTATTCTCAATGGCTTGCAGATCATCGGGCAAGTCCACCAAAGTCCACACTCTATTCTCATACATGGATCCTATCTCAAATTTGATGGCCTCAAGCCATTTATCGGAATCTGGGCTCATCATAGCTTCTTCATAGTTCATAGGTTTGCCATGGTCTAATAACATGACTTCCAGGACAGGATTACCGTACCACTCTGGTGCGGAACGTGCTCCGTTCGACCTATGAGGTCCAGTAGTAACTTGATCCAAAGTTTCATGATCATCATAATTATCTTCCTCTCCAGTTGGTGTAGGCATCACAGGAACGATTTTCTATGATGTGCTACTTTCCAATTGAAGATAAGGTACAATTACCTCATCAAGTTCTACTTTCCTCCCACTCACTTCTTTCGAGAGAAATTCATTCTCTAGAAAGGGCCATTCTTGGCAACAAAGATCTTGCCTTCGGATCTGTGATAGAAGGTGTACCCAATTGTTTCCTTAGGGTATCCTATGAAGACATACTTCTCCGATTTGGGTTCGAGCTTATCAGGTTGAAGCCTTTTGACATAAGTGTCCACTGGCGTGCGTCAGTCCTAAACAAACGGGTTTTAACCCCTTTCCACGACGACATTTGGAACCGTCGCCAAGTGAATGTGGGTGATAGGGGGGTCCTTCCCAGACGACCCAGAAACTGTCGGGGTTAGTGTCGTGGAATTGTCACGGCAGATGTCCTCGTTGAAAGGACTTAGTCGGGAGGCCAACGCATCTATGTGATAGCTTGAGAGGGGTTGGTCGGAACCGAGAGACGTGAGGTTTAACCCAGGTTCGGCTCCTCACGATGGAGGTAAAAGCCTACATCTTGCTTCACTGATATTGACGATGATGATCACGATTACAAGGGTGTTCTATATCGAGAGGTATAGACTTGTCTGTCTAACCCTAAACTGTCCAACTCATGGAAAACTTGTGCCTCTTGGGTGCCCTATCCCTCCTTATATAAGTTGGAGGGGCGGGTTACATGTGGAGTCCTAGTAGGACTAGGACTACTCTATTACAAGCAGAATCCTAATCTTGCTTCCTTTGTAAGAGAATATTCCTTATGCCTTAAACCGACCCACCATAACATGAGTCGGACTTCCATGAGCCGCCTTCTGGGCCACCGGGTCTTGTCGCTCCTCTGACCCGCCTGCCGGGTCACCAATGCGTCACTTGGTTCGGCCGGGTCATCAGTGAGTGAAGAGATCCGGGCGGGTCACTTAGTGAGTCGCCAAGTCAGGGTGGGTCACCACTGAGTCGCCAAGTCCGCCGGGTCATACCGCGGGGTATATCCCCGACATTAGCGCCCAGTTTAATTTGGATTTATCCATGTTAAACTGATCCTGCAAAATAAACACAAGAACAAATTTGACAGGTTGTGCTCCGGGTTAAAAATTCTTGTAAGCCGGTACCTGATCATCCTTAAGTCCTTGTCATTTCCTTCTTCTGGAAAGTCCGGGTCAATAGACCAGCCTCACAGAAAAATATTGTGAATCATAACTCATTTGATTCAGCTCCCAATGTTTAACAAAAAATATTGGTATTGAAATACTCATCTGATTTTTAGCTGGCTTGGAGATGTAGAACTTGCCGGTTTATCATTGCCAAAATTGCCGATTTGTAAATATTGATGGCACCTGATCATAATTGTTGCTAACATCAAGCTTTGAAAGTGTGCCTCCCTTATATGCATATCACTTGTAGCCCCCAAGTCTTAAGAAGGGAGCATAGTAACAGCTTAAGACTTACTTCAATATAAATGTTGCAACCTTGAAGAAATCCAGGTTGTTCATCTCAGTCACTAGTTAAAACTGAATATTCCATATATGTAGCCCCCAAGTGCCGGGTTGTCATGCTTGCAGCAACCTGGGACTTGTAATTGCCGTATGCTCATAAAAACTTCAACAGGTGTAGCCCCCAAGGGCTAGGTCATTATGCAATAATGAGTAGGGACTTTGTAGATATGATCATGTAGACTTAAGCCGCAATGTGTAGCCCAAGGGCCGGCTTAGTAAGACAAGACTGAGCTGGGACTTTATATATACTTCATTGAAAATAGCATCATATGATGTAGCCCTCCATCGTAGGGATTGAACGCACGACCACAAGGTTAAGAGCCTTGTGCTCTACCAACTGAGCAGTGGACCCTTCAATATAATGGATTAAATCTTGTGTACCTTGAATTTTTGACAGGAGCAATTAGTAGCCCCCAAGGGCCGGCTCATTACCATGTGATGAGTCGGGTCTTCAATAAGGTGAGCGAAAAATGACTTTGCATTAGCCCCCAAGTGCCATGGTGCATGCTGGCAGTGACATGGGACTTGCATATTTGATGTAATCTCAACTTGAATAATGTAGCGCCCAAGTGCCGGGTCGTAAGCCTGCAATGACTCGGGACTATTCCTTCCATTGTAAAATAAATCATATCCATTAATAAAATAATAGCTATTGCGCTGAAGCGACTTTCAAAACCTCAATCATAATACTGGTTATTGATAACCATAACAAAAATCCAGCCATGTTGGCTATTCAAGATTTGAATAATATAATCCGGTATGAAAACCTTAATCATTCAATATAATCATGACAATCCAGCCAAGTTTGGCTATTAAAGAATTGAATACCTTATCGGTTGACAAGTAAATCTGGAGTTTAAATACTCAGTGGCTCTTGGCCAATGGCGACTTAATGCGTATTCATTGTAATCCGGGATTTTTGCAACCCAGTGGCTTATAGCCTTTGTGAAAATCAATAATTGATAACCCTTTTGAAAAACCAATTTCAATTTTTAACAATGGGCTTGAACTTAATCATTTATGTAAGTCATAGCTCTGCAAATCCCGCACATAGTTTATACAACATATGCCCTGGCGACTTAACATCAAAAGCCAGGGCGGGTAACAACCCAAACATAATATAGTATTATGTAATTATGAAAAAGACTAGCATTAAGGCCATTCAAGCCTAAACATATTGGCAACTTAAAGTTAAAAGCCAGCACGGGTTATCAAACCTCGCATATTCATATAACCAGGAAAAGATACCTGTAGGATTGATTTATACTACTGGCTTACATTGCCATACCCAGTGAAGATAACAACCCAATGATTTATAAGCGCATGATTCCATTGGTGCAATTCAAAATATACTGGCGACTTAACTTCCAAAGCCAGGGCGGTTATCAAACCTCGCATATTCATCCAACCATTTAAAAGCATACCTAGAGAATTGGCTCAAATTACCGGCTTACAATGCCACATCCAGTGAGGGTGACAACCCAAGTACTCATAAGCGCATAATTCCAATTGTGCAATCAAAGTATACTGGCGACTTAACGTCCAAAGCCAGGCTGGGTTAATAAACGCTGGGGAAATTCATATATGAACCATAAGGCATCATAGCCCTCATCGGTTTTCAACCATGTATTAACATATCATAAGAGATGAACCTCAAAAAATGTTCAAATCAAATATAAATCAAAAGATAAAAACAAGGCTTTCACAGGCTGCCAAACCTTCAAGTCAAGTGCTTTCAAAGGGCCTCACAGCCGCTGAGTTAAACCTTCATGCAACCTTATAAGCCGGGCCTCACATGACCAATCGTCATTTTAACTTTGACAAGTTCAGGGTCTTTATAAGATTGACTGTCAAAAGTATGGCGAGTCATTACAGTCAATTTGGGCGGAGTGGCAGACTTAAAAAGGCAGGATAACCCGGGTTTTTAGGTGAATATGAAAGACAAGTGCTCCCTGGGTGATTTTGGTAATTAATGTCAACATATCTCTTTTTGGACTAATGCTTCTACCTAGTATGTTTCAGATAAGTTCAAAAATGGAGTGGCATGGACTAGAGGATGTGGAACCCCTTCAAGATGCTGAGGACTAAGGATTAGCTCAAGCTCAAAGCTCAGGACTCTACATTTTATTTTAGTGATATAAGATCACATTGAGTCCATAGGAAAGCCAATACTATTAAGAGGGGATGAGGTGTTGCTCGATGGCTTGCTTGCTCAAAGTGCTTAGTGATATGCTCCAAAGCCCTCAACCACTTTCTCATATCCACATATGTCCCAAACCAAAAGTCAAACTCGTCCCCACCGAAACTTTCTATCCGGCGCCACCGAGTTCAGTTGACATAGCCACTACCAGAAACCCTAATCAATTCGGTCTCACCGATGGGATCTCGGTCTCACCGAGATGGGCTTGCAAACTCTCTGTTGCCTATTGCAATAATTTCGGTCCCACCGAGACATGCAATCGGTCCCACCAAGTTTTCTTGGCCAACTCTCTGTTTTGCTTATTACCCAAACCGGTCCCACCGAGTTTGTGTAATGGGTCAAACCAAGATGAGGCTTTACCCTAACCCTAGCACATCGGTCCCACCGAAATGCCTAACGGTCACATTTTGAACTAAATCGATCTGACCGAGTTTCATGATTCGGTCCCACCGAGTTTGGTGATTTGTGTGTAACGGTTAGATTTTGTGTGAAGGCTATTTATACCCCTCCACCCACTCTTAATTCATGGAGAGAGCCATCAGAACATGCCTACACTTCCAACATACATTTTCTGAGAGAGAACCACCTACACTTGTGTTGAGGTCAAGATATTCCACTCCAACCACATAAATCTTGATCTCTAGCCTTCCCCAAGTTGCTTTCCACTCAAATCATCTTTCCACCAAATCCAAATCTTGTGAGAGAGAGTTGAGTGTTGGGTAGACTATCATTTGAAGCACAAGAGCAATGAGTTCATCATCAACACACCATTTGTTACCTCTTGGAGAGTGGTGTCTCCTAGATTGGTTAGGTGTCACTTGGGAGCCTTCGTCAAGATTGTGGAGTTGAACCAAGGAATTTGTAAGGTCAAGGATATCGCCTACTTTGTGAAGATCTACCCGAGTGAGGCAAGTCCTTCGTGGGCGACGACCATGGTGGGATAAACAAGGTTGCTTCTTCATGGACCCTTCATGGGGGGAGCCCTTCGTGGACTCGCGCAATCGTTACCCTTCGTGGATTGAAGTATCCATCAATGTGGATGTACGATAGCACCACCTATCAGAACCACGCCAAAAATCTCCGTGTCTCCAATTGCGTTTGCATACTCCAATCCCATCCCTTTATATTCTTGCAACTTGCATGCTTTACTTTCCGCTGCTCATATACTCTTGTCATGCTTGCTTGATATGTATTGTGAATGTTTAAACTTGTGCCAAAACTCCACTTCAACTTAAAGAAGTTAAAAACTGCAAATTTTCTTACTTAGAGTCTATTCACCCCCCTCTAGACACCTCTTCTCGATCCTTTCAATTGGTATCAGAGCTTTGGTCTCCATTTCTTTGGTTTAATCACCATTGGAGGAAGATGGAGGAGTCTACGTTGGGGTGTCTTAGACGTGGAGTGCCTATTCTTGATGGAGAGTTCTTTCATGAGTGGAAAAATGAGATGCTTGAGATTTTCAATGAATATCATTTGAACAAGTACATTACTAGCCCTTGTGCACCTCATGTTGATCCTTTGCATCCTACCCTTGATGAGTCTATTGACATGATCCGCAACCTTAGAACTGTTAATCTTATCACTAGAGGCTTGCCTAGAAACTTGATTTGATGTTTGCCTACTCTTGATTGTGCCTACAATATATGGAGATTTCTTGAGGAAATATTTCCAAACTATTCCTTGCAAAACTTAGATGAACTTCTTCATAAGTCTATTGCCTTGAGTAAGATGAATTCTAGTGATCCTATGTTTGGTGATTGTCTATTTGAGCTTACCAATCTCATGCGTGCCAAAGGAGATGTTGGAATCATTAGCAATATCATATCCGAAGCTATTAGAATTCATAAAGGTGACCATTATGATGATTATTTATCTAATGAATTGCCCTCTCTAGGAATTGATCAAATACAAGACGATGTTGAACATGGATACTATGATGAGGATAATGATAGTGACAATGATCTTGACGATGGGATGAGACACTTTGGTCTTATGGCTAATCTTCGTGGCTACATGGCTGGAGGAAAGGAATGGGTTCTTGATAGTGGATGTACTGATCATATGACCAGAGACAAAGATATGTTTTGTGAGCTTGCTGAAAACGACGACCCTCAAAAGTATGTCACTTTTGGTGATAACTCAAAGGGTAAGGTGGTTGGCCTCGGCAAGGTGGCCATCTCACATGATAGCTCCATACAAAACGTCATGCTCGTTGAATCTCTTGGGTACAATTTACTTTCAGTATCTAGACTTGCTGATTTCGATTTCAATGTCCTATTTACTGAAGTAGATTGCCAAGTATTTCGAAGAGACAATCATAAAATGGTCTTTACCGGTATACGTAGAGGTGATCTTTACATTGTTGATTTCACTAAAAAGGCTCGACCTAGAACTTGCTTAATTGCTAAATCTTCTAAAGGCTGGTTGTGGCATAGAAGGCTAGGTCATGTGGGCATGCGAAATCTTGATAAGCTTATTAAAGGTAATCATATCCTTGGAGTAAAAGATGTTATATTTGACAAGGATAGACTTTGTAGTGCTTGTCAAGCAGGAAAACAAGTTGGAGGGAGTCACCCCATGAAGAACCATCATGACCACGGGAAGACCGCTCGAGCTACTTCGTATGGATCTCTTTGGTCCCAATGCCTACAAGAGTCTCGGTGGTAAATCATTTGGTCTAGTCATAGTCGATGATTTTTCAAGATTTACGTGGGTGTTCTTCCTTGATGATAAATCGTAGGTCCAAAAGATCTTCAAAAACTTCACTAGGAAGGCCCAAAATCAATTTGAAGTGAAGATCAAGAAGGTTCGGAGCGACAACGGAACGGAGTTCAAGAATGCAAATGTGGATACCTTTCTTGACGAAGAGGGGATTTCACACGAGTTCTCGGCTACGTACACACCTCAACAAAATGGAGTTGTTGAGAGGAAGAGCCGGACTCTTATTGAGATGGCAAGAACGATGCTTGATGAGTACAAGACTCCAAAACACTTTTGGGAGGAAGCGGTTGAGACAGCTTGTCATGCAACAAATCGCTTGTATTTTCACAAGCTACTCGGCAAGACGGCATACGAGCTCCTCACCAGTAACAAACCCCAAGTTGGATACTTTCGAGTATTCGGCTCAAAGTGCTACATTCTTGATAAGCATAGTCGTTCTAAATTTGCTCCAAAATCTCATGAAGGTTTCCTACTTGGTTATGGCTCAAACTCTCACACTTACCGTGTCTACAACAATTTCACCCGAAAGGTTGAAGAGACGGTAGATGTGAAGTTTGATGAATCTAACGGCTCGCAAGTAGAGCAATTGCCAATTTATGTAGGAGACAAAGACCCTTCAGAAGAAATCCAAGACTTGTCTATTGGAAAGATTCGTCCAATGGAGGTGAAGGAGAGTACCTCGTCCGTCCACGTGGAAGCTTCCACCTCACGACAAGGTGAACCATGAGTTGATACGAAAGCATCCACAAGTGGGACACACCAAGATGAAGAAAATGAGGAAGTACACCAAGATGAACATCAACAACCTCCTTCTCCACCACGACAAGAGAACGACAACGTCAACAATGAAGAAGGCCAAGAAGAAGAACAAGATGAAGAGGATGTTCCACCCCGAGCCAAGCAAAAGCTCCCACAAGTTCGAGCAAGAGTCGCCAAAGACTATCCCGTCGAGCAAATCTACAATGATATCCAAACCGGGAGAATCACTCGCTCTAAAACTCGTTTGACTAACTTTTGTGAACATTATTCATTCATCTCTGGCATTGAACCTATGAAGGTTGACGAAGCATTGGAAGATCCAGATTGGATAAACGCCATGCATGAAGAGCTACACAACTTTGAGAGAAATCAAGTGTGGACATTGGTTGAGAAGCCCGACAACAATCACAACATCATCGGTACCAAATGGGTGTTTCGAAACAAGCAAGATAAAGATGGACAAGTTGTTCGCAACAAAGCACGTCTAGTCGCCCAAGGCTACACTCAAGTCGAAGGTATGGACTATGGTGAGACATATGCCACTGTTGTTGGGGAACGTAGTAATTTCAAAAATTTTCCTACGCACACGCAAGATCATGGTGATGCATAGCAACGAGAGGGGAGAGTGTTGTCTACGTACCCTCGTAGACCGAAGCGGAAGTGTTGACGCAACGTAGAGGAAGTAGCCGTACGTCTTCCTGTTCCAACCGATCCAAGCACCGTTACTCCGGCACCTCCGAGTTCTTGGCACACGTTCAGCTTGATGATGCACACCGGGCTCCGATCCAGCAAAGCTTTGGGGAGGAGTTCCATCAGCATGACGGTGTGGTGATGATCTTGATGTTCAACCGTCGCAGGGCTTCGCCTAAGCACCGCTACAATATGACTAAGGTGGAATATGGTGGAGGGGGGCACCGCACACGGCTAAGGAACGATCAGGAAGATCAACTTGTGTGTCCTAGGGTGCCCCCGTATATAAAGGAGCCAAGGGGAGGGGGCGGCCGGCCAAGGAGGGCGCGCCAAAGGGGAGTCCTACTCCCACCGGGAGTAGGACTCCCTTCTTTCCTAGTTGGAGAAGGAGAAGTGGGAAAGAGGAAGAAGAGGGAAAGGAAAGGGGGGGGGGTGGCGCCTCCCCCCTCTCCTTGTCCTATTCGGACTAGGGAGGGGAGGGGCGCACGACCACCTCTTGCCTCCTTTCCTCTTCTCCCTTAGGGCCCATGAAGGCCCAATAACCCCCGGGAGGGGGGGGGGGTTCCGGTAACCCCTCGGTAATCCGGTAAAATCCCGATTTTACCCGGAACGATTCTGATATCCAAATATAGGCTTCCAATATATCGATCTTTATGTCTCGACCATTTCGAGACTCCTCGTCATGTCCATGATCACATACGGGACTCCGAACAACCTTCGGTACATCAAAATACATAAACTCATAATGAAACTGTCATCGTAACGTTAAGCGTGCGGACCCTACGGTTCGAGAACAATGTAGACATGACCGAGACACGTCTCCAGTCAATAACCAATAGCGGAACCTGGATGTTCATATTGGTTCCTACATATTCTACGAAGATCTTTATCGGTCAGACCGCATAACAACATACGTTGTTCCCTTTGTCATCGGTATGTTACTTGCCCGAGATTCGATCGTCGGTATCTCAATACCTAGTTCAATCTCGTTATCGGCAAGTCTCTTTACTCGTTCCGTAATACATCATCTCACAACTAACTCATTAGTTGCAATGCTTGCAAGGCTTATGTGATGTGCATTACCGAGAGGGCCTAGAGATACCTCTCTGACAATCGGAGTGACAAATCCTAATCTCGAAATACGCCAACCCAACATGTACCTTTGGAGACACCTGTAGAGAACCTTTATAATCACCCAGTTACTTGTGACATTTGGTAGCACACAAAGTGTTCCTCCGGCAAACGGGAGTTGCATAATCTCATAGTCATAGGAACATGTATAAGTCATGAAGAAAGCAATAGCAACATACTAAACGATTGGGTGCTAAGCTAATGGAATGGGTCATGTCAATCAGATCATTCACCTAATGATGTGATCCTGTTGATCAAATAACAACTCTTTGTCCATGGTTAGGAAACATAACCATCTTTGATTAACGAGCTAGTCAAGTAGAGGCATACTAGTGACACTTTGTTTGTCTATGTATTCACACATGTATTATGTTTCCGGTTAATACAATTCTAGCATGAATAGTAAACATTTATCATGATATAAGGATTTATTATTGCCTCTAGGGCATATTTCCTTCAGTCTCCCACTTGCACTAGAGTCAATAATCTAGATTACACAGTAATGATTCTAACACCCATGGAGCCTTGGTGCTGATCATGTTTTGCTCGTGGAAGAGGCTTAGTCAACGGGTTTGCTACATTCAGATCCGTATGTATCTTGCAAATCTCTATGTCTCCCACCTGGAATAGATCCCGGATGGAATTGAAGCGTCTCTTGATGTGCTTGGTTCTCTTGTGAAATCTGGATTCCTTTGCCAAGGCAATTGCACCAGTATTGTCAGAAAAGATTTTCATTGGACCCGATGCACTAGGTATGACACCTAGATCGGATATGAACTCCTTCATCCAGACTCCTTCATTTGCTGCTTCCGAAGCAGCTATGTATTCCGCTTCACACGTAGATCCCGCCATGATGCTTTGTTTAGAACTGCACCAACTGATAGCTCCACCGTTTAATGTAAACACGTATCCGGTTTGCGATTTAGAATCGTCTGGATCAATGTCAAAGCTTGCATCAACGTAACCATTTACGATGAGCTCTTTGTCACCTCCATAAACGAGAAACATATCCTTAGTCCTTTTCAGGTATTTCAGGATGTTCTTAACCACTGTCCAGTGATCCACTCCTAGATTACTTTGGTACCTCCCTGCTAGACTTATAGCAAGGCACACATCAGGTCTGGTACACAGCATTGCATACATGATAGAGCCTATGGCTGAAGCATAGGGAACATTTTTCATTTTCTCTCTATCTTCTGCAGTGGTCGGGCATTGAGTCTTACTCAACTTCACACCTTGTAACACAGGCAAGAACCCTTTCTTTGCTTGATCCATTTTGAACTTCTTCAAAACTTTGTCAAGGTATGTGCTTTGTGAAAGTCCAATTAAGCATTTTGATCTATCTCTATAGATCTTAATGCCTAATATGTAAGCAGCTTCACCGAGGTCTTTCATTGAAAAACTCTTATTCAAGTATCCCTTTATGCTATCCAGAAATTCTATATCATTTCCAATTAATAATATGTCATCCACATATAATATCAGAAATGCTACGGAGCTCCCACTCACTTTCTTGTAAATACAGGCTTCTCCAAAAGTCTGTATAAAACCAAATGCTTTGATCACACTATCAAAGCATTTATTCCAACTCCGAGAGGCTTGCACCAGTCCATAAATGGATCGCTGGAGCTTGCACACTTTGTTAGCTCCTTTTGGATCGACAAAACCTTCTGGTTGCATCATATACAACTCTTCTTCCAAAAATCCATTCAGGAATGCAGTTTTGACATCCATTTGCCAAATTTCATAATCATAAAATGCGGCAATTGCTAACATGATTCAGACAGACTTAAGCATCGCTACGGGTGAGAAGGTCTCATCGTAGTCAACCCCTTGAACTTGTCGAAAACCTTTTGCAACAAGTCGAGCTTTGTAGATAGTAATATTACCGTCATCGTCAGTCTTCTTCTTGAAGATCCACTTATTCTCAATTGCTTGCCGATCATCGGGCAAGTCAACCAAAGTCCACACTTTGTTCTCATACATGGATCCCATCTCAGATTTCATGGCTTCAAGCCATTTCGCAAAATCTGGGCTCACCATCACTTCTTCATAGTTCGTAGGTTCATCATGATCTAGTAGCATGACTTCCAGAACAGGATTACCGTACCACTCTGGTGCGGATCTTACTCTATTTGATCTACGAGGTTCACTAGTAACTTGATCTGAAGTTCTATGATCATCATCATTAACTTCCTCACTAATTGGTTTAGGTGTCACAAAAACCGGTTTCTGTGATGTACTACTTTCCAATAAGGGAGCAGGTACAGTTACCTCATCAAGTTTTACTTTCCTCCCACTCACTTCTTTCGAGAGAAACTCCTTCTCTAGAAAGGATCCATTTTTAGCAACGAATGTCTTGCCTTCGGATCTGTGATAGAAGGTATACCCAACAGTCTCCTTTGTATATCCTATGAAGACACATTTCTCCGATTTGGGTTCGAGCTTATCAGGTTGAAGCTTTTTCACATAAGCATCACAGCCCCAAACTTTAAGAAACGACAACTTTGGTTTCTTGCCAAACAATAGTTCATAAGGCGTCGTCTCAATGGATTTTGATGGTGCCCTATTTAACGTGAATGCGGCCGTCTCTAAAGCATAACCCCAAAACGATAGCGGTAAATCTGTAAGAGACATCATAGATCGCACCATATCAAGTAAAGTACGATTACGACGTTCGGACACACCATTACGCTGTGGTGTTCCGGGTGGCGTGAGTTGCGAAACTATTCCACATTGTTTCAAATGTACACCAAACTCGTAACTCAAATATTCTCCTCCACGATCAGATCGTAGGAATTTTATTTTCTTGTTATGATGATTTTCAACTTCACTCTGAAATTCTTTGAACTTTTCAAACGTTTCAGACTTGTGTTTCATTAAGTAGATATACCCATATCTGCTTAAGTCATCTGTGAAGGTGAGAAAATAACGATATCCACCATGAGCCTCAACATTCATCAGACCACATACATCTGTATGTATGATTTCCAACAAATCTGTTGCTCTCTCCATAGTACCGGAGAACGGCGTTTTAGTCATCTTGCCCATGAGGCACGGTTCGCAAGTACCAAGTGATTCATAATCAAGTGGTTCCAAAAGTCCATCAGTATGGAGTTTCTTCATGCGCTTTACACCGATATGACCTAAACGGCAGTGCCACAAATAAGTTGCACTATCATTATCAACTCTGCATCTTTTGGCTTCAACATTATGAATATGTGTATCACTACTATCGAGATTCATCAAGAATAGACCACTCTGCATGACCATAAAAGATATTACTCATATAAATAGAACAACCATTATTCTCTGATTTAAATGAATAACCGTCTCGCATCAAACAAGATCCAGATATAATGTTCATGGTCAACGCTGGCACCAAATAACAATTATTTAGGTCTAATACTAATCCTGAAGGTAGATGTAGAGGTAGCGTGCCGACCGCGATCACATCAACTTTGGAACCATTTCCCACACGCATCGTCACCTCGTGCTTTGCTAGTGTTCGCTTAATCCGTAGTCCCTGTTTCGAGTTGCAAATATTAGCAACAGAACCAGTATCAAATACCCAGGTGCTACTGTGAGCTCTAGTAAGGTACACATCAATAACATGTATATCACATATACCTTTGTTCACCTTGCCATCCTTTTTATCCGCCAAATACTTGGGGCAGTTCCGCTTCCAGTGACCAGTCTGCTTGCAGTAGAAGCACTCAGTTTCAGGCTTAGGTCCAGACTTGGGTTTCTTCTCCTGAGCAGCAACTTGCTTGCTGTTCTTCTTGAAGTTCCCCTTCTTCTTTCCTTTGCCCTTTTTCTTGAAACTAGTGGTCTTGTTGACCATCAACACTTGATGCTCCTTCTTGATTTCTACCTCTGCAGCCTTTAGCATTGCGAAGAGCTCGGGAATTGTCTTATCCATCCCTTGCATATTATAGTTCATCACGAAGCTCTTGTAGCTAGGTGGTAGTGATTGGAGAATTCTGTCAATGACGCAATCATCTGGAAGATTAACTCCCATTTGAATCAAGTGATTATTATACCCAGACATTTTGAGTATATGCTCACTGACAGAACTGTTCTCCTCCATCTTGCAGCTATAGAACTTATTGGAGACTTCAATCTCTCAATCCGGGCATTTGCTTGAAATATTAACTTCAACTCCTGGAACATCTCATATGCTCCATGACGTTCAAAACATCGTTGAAGTCCCGATTCTAAGCCGTAAAGCATGGCACACTGAACTATCGAGTAGTCATCAGCTTTGCTCTGCCAGACGTTCATAACATCTGGTGTTGCTCCAGCAGCAGGCCTAGCACCCAGCGGTGCTTCCAGGACGTAATTCTTCTGTGTAGCAATGAGGATAATCCTCAAGTTACGGACCCAGTCCGTGTAATTGCTACCATCATCTTTCACTTTGCTTTCTCAAGGAACGCATTAAAATTCAATGGAACAACAGCACGGGCCATCTATCTACAATCAAACATAAACAAGCAAGATACTATCAGGTACTAAGTTCATGATAAATCTAAGTGATCACGTGATCCAAATCAACTAAACCATAACCGATCATCACGTGAAATGGAGTAGTTTTCAATGGTGAACATCGCTATGTTGATCATATCTACTATATGATTCACGCTCGACCTTTCGGTCTCAGTGTTCTGAGGCCATATCTGCATATGCTAGGCTCGTCAAGTTTAACCTGAGTATTCTGCGTGTGCAAAACTGGCTTGCACCCATTGTAGATGGACGTAGAACTTATCACACCCGATCATCACGTGGTGTCTGGGCACGACGAACTTTGGCAATGGTGCATACTCAGGGAGAACACTTTTTATCTTGAAATTTAGTGAGAGATCATCTTATAATGCTACCGTCAATCAAAGCAAGATACGATGCATAAAAGATAAACATCACATGCAATCAATATAAGTGATATGATATGGCCATCATCATCTTGTGCTTGTGATCTCCATCTCCGAAGCACCGTCATGATCACCATCGTCACCGGCGCGACACCTTGATCTCCATCATAGCATCGTTGTCGTCTCGCCAATCTTATGCTTCTACGACTATCACTACCGCTTAGTGATAAAGTAAAGCATTACAGGGCGATTGCATTGCATACAATAAAGCGACAACCATATGGCTCCTGCCAGTTGCCGATAACTTGGTTACAAAACATGATCATCTCATACAATAAAATTTAGCATCATGCCTTGACCATATCACATCACAACATGCCCTGCAAAAACAAGTTAGACGTCCTCTACTTTGTTGTTGCAAGTTTTACGTGGCTGCTACGGGCTTAAGCAAGAACCAATCTTACCTACGCATCAAAACCACAACAATAGTTTGTCAAGTTGGTGCTGTTTTAACCTTCGCAAGGACCGGGTGTAGCCACACTCGGTTCAACTAAAGTTGGAGAAACTGACACCCGCCAGCCACCTATGTGCAAAGCACGGCGGTAGAACCAGTCTCGCGTAAGTGTACGCGTAATGTCGGTTCGGGCCGCTTCATCCAACAATACCGCCGAACCAAAGTATGACATGCTGGTAAGCAGTATGACTTATATCGCCCACAACTCACTTGTGTTCTACTCGTGCATATAACATCAAACCATAAAACCTAGGCTCGGATGCCACTGTTGGGGAACGTAGTAATTTCAAAAAAATTCCTACGCACACGCAAGATCATGGTGATGCATAGCAACGAGAGGGGAGAGTGTTGTCTATGTACCCTCGTAGACCGAAGCGCAAGTGTTGACGCAATGTAGAGGAAGTAGTCGTACGTCTTCCCGTTCCAACCGATCCAAGCACCGTTACTCCGGCACCTCCGAGTTCTTGGCACACGTTCAGCTCGATGACGCACCCCGGGCTCCGATCTAGCAAAGCTTCGGGGAGGAGTTCCGTCAGCACGACGGTGTGGTGATGATCTTGATGTTCAACCGTCGCAGGGCTTCGCCTAAGCACCACTGCAATATGACCGAGGTGGAATATGGTGGAGGGGGCACCGCACACGGCTAAGGAACAATCACGAAGATCAACTTGTGTGTCCTAGAGTGCCCCCTTGCCCCCGTATATAAAGGAGCCAAGGGGAGGGGCCGGCCGGCCAAGGAGGGCGCGCCAAGGGGGAGTCCTACTCCCACCGGGAGTAGGACTCCCTTCTTTCCTAGTTGGAGAAGGAGAAGTGGGAAAGAGGAAGAAGAGGGAAAGGAAAGGGGGGGGGCGCCGCCCCCCTCTCCTTGTCCTATTAGGACTAGGGAGGGGAGGGGCGCGCAGCCACCTCTTGCCTCCTTTCCTATTCTCCCTTAGGGCCCATGAAGGCCCAATAACCCCCCCCCCGGGGGGGGGGGGGTTCCGGTAACCCCTCGGTACTCCGGTAAAATCCCGATTTTACCCGGAACGATTCCGATATCCAAATATTGGCTTCCAATATATCGATCTTTATGTCTCGACCATTTCGAGACTCCTCGTCATGTCCATGATCACATCCGGGACTCCGAACAACCTTCGGTACATCAAAATACATAAACTAATAATGAAACTGTCATCGTAACGTTAAGCGTGCGGACCCTACGGTTCGAGAACAATGTAGACATGACCGAGACACGTCTCCGGTCAATAACCAATAGCGGAACCTGGATGTTCATATTGGTTCCTACATATTCTACGAAGATCTTTATCGGTCAGACCGCATAACAACATATGTTGTTCCCTTTGTCATCGGTATGTTACTTGCCCGAGATTCGATCGTCGGTATCTCAATACCTAGTTCAATCTCGTTACCGGCAAGTCTCTTTACTCGTTCCGTAATACATCATCTCACAACTAACTCATTAGTTGCAATGCTTGCAAGGCTTATGTGATGTGCATTACCGAGAGGGCCCAGAGATACCTCTCCGACAATCGGAGTGACAAATCCTAATCTCGAAATACGCCAACCCAACATGTACCTTTGGAGACACCTATAGAGCACCTTTATAATCACCCAGTTACGTTGTGACGTTTGGTAGCACATAAAGTGTTCCTCCGGCAAACGGGAGTTGCATAATCTCATAGTCATAGGAACATGTATAAGTCATGAAGAAAGCAATAGCAACATACTAAATGATCGGGTGCTAAGCTAATGGAATGGGTCATGTCAATCAGATCATTCACCTAATGATGTGATCCCGTTGATCAAATAACAACTCTTTGTCCATGGTTAGGAAACATAACCATCTTTGATTAACGAGCTAGTCAAGTAGAGGCATACTAGTGACACTTTGTTTGTCTATGTATTCACACATGTATTATGTTTCCGGTTAATACAATTCTAGCATGAATAATAAACATTTATCATGATATAAGGAAATAAATAATAACTTTATTATTGCCTCTAGGGCATATTTCCTTCACCTGTTGCTAGACTTGAGTCCATTCGCATCTGACTTGCTTATGCTAATCACCATGATATCACCTTGTACCAATCGGACATTAAAAGTGCTTTTTTAAATGGTGAAATTGAGGAGGAAGTTTATGTTAAGCAACCTCCCGGCTTTGTCAATCCTAAGAAACCTAATCATGTTTACAAACTTCACAAAGCTCTTTATGGTCTTAAATAAGCTCCTAGAGCGTGGTATAAATCTTGACCAAGTTCCTTATTGAAAAAGGCTTTGAAATTGGAAAAATATATTCTACTCTTTTTACTAAAAGGGTTAATGGAGAACTATTTGTGTGCCTAATTTATGTTGATGATATAATATTTGGTTCGACTAACCCTCATTTTAGTGAGAAGTTTGGAAAGCTAATGTCGGAGAAGTTTGAGATGTCTATGATGAGTGAACTCAAATTCTTTCTTGGTTTGCAAATCAAACAAACTAAGGAAGGTATCTTTGTCTCTCAAACAAAGTACACCAAGGACTTGTCGGCGTTCTGGGAACGGGGGTCCCTAGACTTGCCTGCCTGCGGACCGCGGCGTGGCGGAGCCCGCAGGCCGTATGTCCCATCTTCATCAACAAAGCATCCAAGACCCTCGCGAGGGTCCAAGCCTCGCGAGGCGGACGACGCAAGACCTCCTCCCAAGCGGCCTAGTCAGGCAGGCTCGGAGGGGCGGAGATATCAAGGCGAGGCGAACCTCACGAGGCTCTCATGACGTGAGCCATGACGATCGACACCAGGCGGGTGCCAGTGCGCGCAATGTCCTTGTTTCCTCTTTGGTGCAAAAGAGGCAAGTGTAGGCACGGAGTACCGAGGCATCATGCAAAGGTTGCCATTTCAGTGCAACGAGACCAAGACCATGGACTGCAAGACAGAGGTCATCGTGGAGCCCAAGACGGCGTCACCACCAGAGCTTTGTGCAGGCGGAGACTACTTTTGTCAGAATGGCTCGTACTAGCTGTCCCCCTTCAAATTAGCCCGCCATTGTTGGCTCCCTTCCCGTTCGATATTTGGGAAGAGGACCAGGGCCTCTATAAATAGGACTAGCCACCACCATAGTAGGGGGATGAGACCCAGAGACACACCACAAGTTCACACGCGCAAGAACACCTCAACCTCAGGAGGCTGTTCGTCCCTTGTATTGTTCATCATCAGCCCAAGAGGCAATCCACCACCACCACACTGGAGTAGGGTATTACACCACAACGGTGGCCCGAACTAGTATAAACGCGGTGTCTTTCTGTGTTGCGAGTTCGTCGAGTTCGTCCGCGAGATCTAGCGACCTAGAGCGTAGATCGGTAGGAGGGAAAGACTTAGCGTGCACCCCAGTGTTCGAACCTTAAGGGTTAGCCGGAGCCCCACATCCGACATTTGACACGCCAGGTAGGGGTGCGCCGTAGCTTCCTTTCCATCAGTCCCTCGCTCCGTCGCTCTGTCGTCTCCATGTCGGACGCTCACCGTGCTCGAGCTGAACGTCGGGCTGCCCTCGCCGCCCGCGTTACTCAGACGGCTCCCGTCGGCGGGCCACCTCGTCGTTCTCCGTCCCCCGCCGCCAACGCTGCCACCGGCCTAGTGGGGAATGAGCAGCAGGCGTCCTTGCAGCATCCTTCGGTGCGGCAGGACGGCCGCACCGCTACTCCATCACTCACCCTGCTGGTTCTTCGTCCCACGCGCACCACGCTCCCATGGAGGCGCGGGCCGCGCTCATCGCGGCGAATGAGCTCCTGCATTACCACCCCATCGACGACCTCTACGAGGAGTGGCTTGACCACGTCACCGAGCTCGTCTGTGCCGCAGGGGGCTCTCCGACGCCGTCCCACTCTCTGCCTCCCCCTCAACCAGCCGCGGGCGACGGGGCTCATGGCGTACCTCCACCGCCTCGACCCCAAGACGGTGCCTTGGCACCAAGGCGCGCGCCTCCGCGGCGTGATCCACTGCACCCAGCGCCTGCGCGTGAAGAAAGAAGTTGCCAAGAAATCCCGCGGTCGCGAGAAGCTGCACCGGCGCTCCCCGTGCCACCTCGTCAAGACCGCGTACCGCCTGCAGCGGTGCAGTGCGGACCTCGTCAAGACCTAGCTCCACCTTCGAAGCGGGCCCCGGCAACCATGGTCGACTGCCGCGCCTTCACCCCTGAGCTACGTAGCGTTGCCTGGCCAGGCAAGTTCAAGCCAGATCTGCCTCCTCGATACGACGGCACCGCCGACCCCGTGGAGTTCCTGCAGCTCTATGAGTTGAGCATCGAAGTGGCCAACAACGATGAAAAAGTCATGGGGAACTGGTTTCCCATGGCTCTCAAGGATGGGGCCCGCTCCTCGCTCCTGAACATGCGGCACATCTCGATCTCCTCCTGGGATGAGATGCGCGACCGCTTCGTCGCCAACTTCCAGGGCACTCGTGACCTCCCACCGGCCACAGGTGATCTACGCCGCATCAAGCAATAGCCAGGAGAGACCCTCCAGAAGTACATCCAGTGCTTCAACAACACCCGCCTCAAGATCCCCAAGGTCACGGACGAAGCCATCATCTCCGCGTTCTCAGATGGCGTCCGTGACGTCAAGATGAAGGAAGAGCTGGTTATCCAAGAGAAGCTTTGCACATCTTAGGAGCTGTTCAACATGGCGACCAAGTGCGCAAGAGCCGAGGAGAGGCGCCTCTCTCTCCTTGAGTTGCCAGCTGAGGCAGTGGTGCTCGCAGCGGAGCCCGACACCAAGCAAGGCAGAGATCAGCCCGAGTCATCCAAGAACCATCGCCCGTTCTGTGCCTTCCACAACCTGAACACCCACAACACCAGCGACTGTCAAGACCTCAGAGCCATATAGGAAGGACGCTTCGGTCGACGCCCCGAGCGCAACAACCGGGGCTACAGCCGCGGAGGAGGACGTCGAGGCGGGCGCTGGGACGACCGTGGCCCGCGCCAGGAGTGGCGTGACCAGCCTCGTGAGGACCGCTGGTAGGACCAACCTCGCGAGGGCACCTGGAGGGACCCGCCTCGTGAGGATCGCCCCCAGGGCAACGCCGGTCTTCCCCATTGCTGCCACCGAGAAGGAACGACGACCACCACCAGGACGAGGGGGCTGGGGGCTTCCAGGAGCCGCGTGCGATCGCTTGCATCTTGGGCGGTGCTCAGGCCCCAGCCTCTCAGCGCATCTTCAAACAGTTCGCTCGCGAGGTGAACGCGGTGCTCCCCAAGCTCGAGGCCACGCGCCCGCTCAGGTGGTCCCAATGCGCCATCACCTTTGACTCGGCCGACCAGCTCAAGTGCGCCGCCACCGCTGGCACACTCCCTATGCTGTGCTCCCAAGTCATCAGCAATGTGCAAGTCACCAAGACTCTCATCGACGGCGGTGCAGGGCTCAACGTCCTATCCGTCGACACGTTCGACAATCTCCAAGTGCCCTATGAGCAGCTCCAGTCAACCAAGCCTTTCTCAGGAGTGACTGACGGTTCCACCACACCGATAGGGCAAGTCCGCCTGCCTGTCACCTTCAGGGAGCGCAAGAACTACCGCACCGAGCTCATCGACTTCGATGTCGTGCACATCCGCCTGCCGTACAATGCCATCCTCGGGTATCCAGCCCTGGCCAAGTTCATGGCAGTCACTCACCACGGCTACAACATCCTCAAGATGCCAGGAAGCGGGGGAATCATCACGGTCCCATGTGAAGAAAGGGATGCGGTGTGGTCCCTTGAGCGGGCCTTCCAAGCTGCAGCAATCGACAACCCTGACAGCAGAAGTGAAGGCCCTCCGGAGACCATTCCCAAGAAGAAGCTGCTGCGCCATGCAGGACCCCAAGAAGATGGCATCGCATCGGGAGCCTCGTTAGGATCAACGCCCGCTCTAGGGGCGCCTCCCTCCACTGCATAGGAAAGCGCGTCCGGCGCCCTCCTCAAGCAGGACTCGGGAGCTCCCTCCTGGAGAGCCTCAGACCTTGCCAACCTCACGAGGGAGGCGCTTGGGCACCACTTGGAAGCGTGCTTCACGACACACTTTCCTCAGGAGAGCACAGTGCAAGGAGTGCCCACCACCCAGGAGTTCATCACCAAGACCACCCAAGAGCTACAAGACGCGAGAGCCATGCGCGGCGACAGCCGCTCACCGAGTGCGGCTCACCATCCAGGCGAGGCTGCTGAACTGCGCGTCTGCATCGACATCCCAGGGCTCAATAGGGCAACATCTCAAGAACGCTTCTGGCCATCACGTGCAGGCCGCTGTGAGGGTCCACCACACAGCTACGTTCGCATGCCCTTCGGCTTGCCGAGCGTGGCGTCGGCTTACCAATGCAACCTGCGGCGTGTACCGGCGACTCAGGAGGCCGGGTACCACGCCGTCCTGGAAGAGATGGCGACGGTCTTCAGGGAACCTCCTGAGCCCCCAGAGCCTCCCGAGGCTCAGGGTACCGGTGGCTCATGAGGAGCCGTTCCTTCAGCGCGTGGCTTCAGCTGCACCAACTCTACCTCGTCTACAGAACCAGGTGACATCTTCCAAGTTCATTTAAGCTAGGAGCGCCCCTCGGGCTACATTATTCCCAGGCCACATGGGTCCGTCCCTATGGCATGTACCCCTTTTGCTTATGTCTTTAGCTTACCTTGTTGGGGGCGCCCCTCGGGCTGCATCATCCCCACGCCGCCTGGGCCAGACCCAGTGGCATGTATCTTCCTGCATTTATCCAAGTCGATCTGCTCTTCATGCTTAACCTGCCAAATGCTATCACTTGCTCGATCACTGCCCGCCACGGGTCCATTCGCCCTATGCAATTCGCTTGCACATTAAAAGGGGGGCTCCTGAGCATCGCAACTCAGGAGCTCTTACTGGCTCTCCAGCCCTCACCCCTGGCCTTGACCACGACATCGCGACCTGGCATACTAGTGGCGGCTGAGCTCACTCGAGGGCCGGGACCTGAGGACGTAGAGTGCTTTCATCTAACCGCCTTGCAGGGACATACAGTCACCAAGACTCAAGACCAGGCGCAACCCGCCTTGAGGTAGGGCCTCGTGAGTCCCACGCTGGCTCATGAGTGCCTAGATACACCTCATAGCCCTGTCGTGCAAGCCACGTGTCAGGGCGGGGCTGTACATGCCCCGGGGGCTCCTCCCGGAGGGGCTCCCCATCCCACGCCCAAGTGGAAGCTCCATGCTCCGCGCTGGCTGTCGACACTGCCGAGGAGCGGCTATGCCCGTGCACAAGCGGAAACACTATGCTCCACGCTGGTGATAAACAACTGAGGGCGACCCCACGGTCGTACCAACCTCAGGGAGGCCAGAGCTCAGCGCCCAGCCTCACCACGACACCTCCTGCTACCTCTTGAGCACTGTGTTGGTTTTCCCTGAAGAGGAAGGGATGATGCAGCAAAGTAGCATAAGTATTTCCCTCAGTTTTTGAGAACCAAGGTATCAATCCAGTAGGAGGCTACGCGCGAGTCCCTCGTACCTGCACAAAACAAATAAATCCTCGCAACCAACGTGAATAGGGGTTGTCAATCCCTACACGGCCACTTACGAGAGTGAGATCTGATAGATATGATAAGGTAATATTTTTGGTATTTTTGTGATAAAGATGCAAAGTAAAATAAAGGCAAAGTAAAAAGCATAGGAAATAACTAAGTAGTAGGAGATTAATATGATGAAGATAGACCCGGGGGCCATATGTTTCACTAGTGGCTTCTCTCGAGAGCATAAGTATTCTACGGTGGGTGAACAAATTACTGTTGAGCAATTAACAGAATTGAGCAGAGTTATGAGAATATCTAGGTATGATCATGTATATAGGCATCACGTCCGAGACAAGTAGACCGACTCCTGCCTGCATCTACTACTATTACTCCACTCATCAACCGCTATCCAGCATGCATCTAGAGTATTAAGTTAAAAACAGAGTAATGCCTTAAGCAAGATGACATGATGTAGAGGGATAGACTCATGCAATATGATGAAAACCCCATCTTGTTATCCTCTATGGCAACAATACAATACGTGCCTTGTTGCCCCTACTGTCACTAGGAAAGGACACCGCCAGATTGAACCCAAAGCTAAGCACTTCTCCCATTGCAAGAAAGATCAATCTAGTAGGCCAAACCAAACTGATAATTCGAAGAGACTTGCAAAGATAACCAATCATACATAAAAGAATTCAGAGAAGATTCAAATATTATTCATAGATAGACTTGATCATAAACCCACAATTCATCGGTCTCAACAAACACACTGCAAAAAGAAGATTACATCGAATAGTTCTCCACAAGAGAGGGGGAGAACATTGTATTGAGATCCAAAAAGAGAGAAGAAGCCATCTAGCTAATAACTATGGACCCGTAGGTCTGAGGTAAACTACTCACACTTCATCGGAGGGGCTATGGTGATGATGTAGAAGCCCTCCGTGATCGATGCCCCCTCCGGCGGAGCTCCGGAACAGGCCCCAAGATGGGATCTCGTGGATACAGAAAGTTGCGGCGGTGGAATTAGGTTTTGGCTCCGTATCTGATCGTTTGGGGTTAGGTAGGTATATATAGGAGGAAGGAGTACGTCGGTGGAGCAACAGGGGGCCCACGAGGGTGGAGGGCACGCCTGGTGGGGGTAGGCGCGCCCCTACCTCGTGGCCTCCTCCTTTGTGTCTTGACGTAGGGTCCAAGTCTCCTGGGTCTTATTCGTTGAGAAAATCTCGTTCCTGAAGGTTTCATTCCGTTTGGACTCCGTTTGATATTCCTTTTCTTCGAAACACTAAAACAGGCAAAAAATAGCAATTCTGGGCTGGGCCTCCGGTTAATAGGTTAGTCCCAAAAATAATATAAAAGTGGATAATAAAGCCCAACAATGTCCAAAACAGTAGATAATATAGCATGGAGCAATCAAAAATTATAGATACGTTGGAGACGTATCAAGCGTCCCCAAGCTTAATTCCTGCTCGTCCTCGAGTAGGTAAATGATAAAAATAGAATTTTTGATGCGGAGTGCTACTTGTCATAATTTTAATGTAATTCTTCTTAATTGTGGTATGAATATTCAGATCCGAAAGATTCAAGACAAAAGTTTAATATTGACATAAAAATAATAATACTTCAAGCATACTAACAAAGCAACTATGTCTTCTCAAAATAACATGGCCAAAGAAAGTTATCCCTACAAAATTATATAGTCTGGCTATGCTCCATCTTCACCACATAAAATATTTAAATCATGCACAACCCCGATGACAAGCCAAGCAATTGTTTCATACTTTTGACATTCTCAAAACCTTTTCAATCTTCATGCAATACATGAGCGTGAGCCATGGACATAACACTATAGGTGGAATAGAATGGTGGTTGTGGAGAAGACAAAAAGGGAGAAGATAGTCTCACATCAACTAGGTGTATCAACGGGCTATGGAGATGCCCATCAATAGATATCAATGTGAGTGGGTAGGGATTGCCATGCAACGGATGCACTAGAGCTATAAGTATATGAAAGCTCAAAAAGAAACTAAGTGGGTGTGCATCCAACTTGCTTGGTCATGAAGACCTAGGGCATTTTGAGGAAGCCCATCATTGGAATATACAAGCCAAGTTCTATAATGAAAAATTCCCACTAGTATATGAAAGTGATAACATGAGAGACTCTCTACTATGAATATCATGGTGCTACTTTGAAGCACAAGTGTGGTAAAAGGATAGTAACATTGTCCCTTCTCTCTTTTTCTCTCATTTTTTATTTTTATTTGGGCCTTTTCTCTTTTTTATGGCCTCTTTTCTTTCTCTTTTTTTTATTTTTTGTCCGGAGTCTCATCCCGACTTGTGCGGGAATCATAGTCTCCATCATCCTTTCCTCACTGGGACAATGCTCTAATAATGATGATCATCACACTTTTATTTTTCTTACAACTCAACAATTACAACTCGATACTTAGAACACCATATGACTCTATATGAATGCCTCCGGCGGTGTACCGGGATATGCAATGAATCAAGAGTGACACGTATGCAAGAATTATGAATGGTGGCTTTGCCACAAATACGATGTCAACTACATGATCATGCTAAGCAATATGACAACGATGAAGCGGAATGGTGGAAAGTTGCATGACAATATATCTCGGAATGGCTATGGAAATGCCATAATAGGTAGGTATGGTGGCTGTTTTGAGGAAGGTATATGGTGGGTGTATGATACCAGCGAAAGGTGCGCGGTATTAGAGAGGCTAGCAAAGGTGGAAGGGTGAGAGTGCGTATAGTACATGGACTCAACATTAGTCATAAAGAACTCATATACTTATTGCAAAGATCTACAAGTTATCAAAGCAAAGTATTACGCACATGCTCCTAGGGGGATAGATTGGTAGGAAAAGACCATCGCTCGTCCCCTACCGCCACTCATAAGGAAGACAATCAAAAAATAAATCATGCTCCGACTTCATCACATAACAGTTCACCATACGTGCATGCTACGGGAATCACAAACTTTAACACAAGTATTTCTCAAATTCACAACTACTCAGCTAGCACAACTTTAATATCACCATCTTTATATCTCAAAACAATTATCAAGTATCAAACTTCTCATAGTATTCAACACACTCATAAGAAAGTTTTATTATCAATCTTGTATACCAAGCATATTAGGATTTTAAGCAAATTACCATGCTATTTAAGACTCTCAAAATAATCTAAGTGAAGCATGAGAGATCAATAGTTTCTATAAAACAAATCCACCACCATGCTCTAAAAGATATAAGTGAAGTACTAGAGCAACATATATAACTCAAAAGATATAAGCGAAGCACATAGAGTATTCTAACAAATTTGAAATCATGTATGGATCTCTCAAAAGGTGTGTACAGCAAGGATGATTGTGGTAAACTGAAAAGTAAAGACTCAAATCATACAAGACGCTCCAAGCAAAACACATATCATGTGGTGAATAAAAATATAGCTCCAAGTAAAGTTACCGATAGAAGTAGACGAAAGAGGGGATGCCTTCCAGGGCATCCCCAAGATTTGGCTTTTAGGTGTCCTTATATTATCTTGGGGGTTCCATGGGCATCCCAAAGCTTAGGCTCTTGCCACTCCTTGTTCCATAATCCATCAAATCTTTACCCAAAACTTGAAAACCTCACAACACAAAACTTAAAATAGAAAATCTTGTGAGCTCCGTTAGCGAAAGAAAACAAAAGACCACTTCAAGGTACTGTAATGAACTCATTATTTATTTATATTGGTGTTATACCTACTGTATTCCAACTTCTCTATGGTTTATAAACTATTTTACTAGCCATAGATTCATCAAAATAAGCAAACATCACACGAAAAACAGAATCTGTCAAAAACAGAACAGTCTGTAGTAATCTGTAGCTAGCGCAAGATCTGGAGCCCCAAAAATTCTAAATTAAATTGCTGGACGTGAGGAATTTATCTATTAATCATCTTAGAAAATAATTAACTAAATATCATTTTCCAAATAAAAATGGCAGTAGTTCTCGTGAGTGCTAAAGTTTCTGTTTTTTACATCAAGTGTAACAAGACTTCCCCCAAGTCTTCCCAACAGTTCTACTTGGCACAAACACTAATTAAACACAAAAAACACAACCAAAACAGAGGCTAGATAAATTATTTATTACTAAACAGGAGAAAAAAGCAAGGAATAAAAATAAAATTGGGTTGCCTCCCAACAAGCGCTATCGTTTAACGCCCTTAGGTAGGCATAACAAGCAAGGATAGATCTAGGTATTGCCATAATAGTAAGATAGATTATTAAAACTCATTGAATATTCTCTACGTTCGGCAACAAGTTTTCTTTGAGGTAAGCAAAAGTAATCGAAAGGGTTAAATTTAATAGGACAAAAGTCCCCAAGATCAACCTTGGGAGGTATAGGTTCGTCCTTTGGTCCTTCATATTGCACAACCAATTCATCATTATAAGCATTCTTTTGACAGAACTTTGTGAGCCTATATTCAAGAGAATATCCTAGTTCATTATTTCGAATAGCCAAATCATCATTAAGTTCAGAAATTCTATCAACTAAAACATTGGTAGGAACCCTTTTTCTAAGATTTTCATTGAAAGCAACATAGTCTAGGGATTGAAAATGCATTATTTCTTCTTGGTCAAAGAGGATAGCCTCTATGGGAGGACGACAAGCGTCCACCCTATAATGTGCAAAGATTTCTTTGTCCTCTTTTATTATGAATCTAAACTCATGAGCCAAAAAGATAGTAGCGGCACCCTTAACAGAAGAATGCTCAATATTAGAAAATTCCAGGAAAATCCTTTGAATGCAAGGATGCATGTGCATGAATTGTCTTTCAAGTTCAACTACAAGCATGGCAATAGCGTCCGCAAGACTACTAGTTCTATGAAGGATAGAACTACCCATAGAAGGTAAAGCACCGGCACAAGTAAAGAAATCTTGAATAACTCCTTTTACAATAATATTACCACTACCAACACGAAACTTTTTTGTATGTAAGATGAGTGGTTCTTTAGCAGGTGCATCAGAATTTTTCATGATATTATTATCGACAATAGTTTCCCCAATTTCAGACATAGAGGCATAAGGTAAAGGACTAGCCATAACGACAAGCAAGCAAACTAACACACAAGCAAACAAAAAGCAAGCGGGCAAAAAGAGGCGAATAGAGAAAGAGAGGGAGGATAGAGAGAGAGAGGGCGAATAAAACGGCAAGGGTAAAGTGGGGGAGAGGAAAACGAGAGGCAAATGGCAAATAATGTAATGCGGGAGATAAGGGTATGTGATGGGTATTTGGTATGTTGACTTTTGTGTAGACCTCCCCGGCAACGGCGCCAGAAATCCTTCTTGCTACCTCTTGAGCACTGCGTTGGTTTTCCCTGAAGAGGAAGGGATGATGCAGCAAAGTAGCGTAAGTATTTCCCTCAGTTTTTGAGAACCAAGGTATCAATCTAGTAGGAGGCTACGCGCGAGTCCCTTGTACCTATACAAAACAAATAAATCCTCGCAACCAACGCGAATAGGGGTTGTCAATCCCTACATGACCACTTACGAGAGTGAGATCTGATAGATATGATAAGATAATATTTTTGGTATTTTTCGATAAAGATGCCAAGTAAAATAAAGGAAAAGTAAAAAGCAAAGGAAATAACTAAGTAGTAGGAGATTAATATGATGAAGATAGACCCGGGGGCCATAGGTTTCACTAGTGGCTTCTCTCGAGAGCATAAGTATTCTACGGTGGGTGAACAAATTACTGTTGAGCAATTGACAGAATTGAGCATAGTTATGAGAATATCTAGGTATGATCATGTATATATGCATCACGTCCGAGACAAGTAGACCGACTCCTACCTGCATCTACTACTATTACTTCACTCATCGACCGCTATCCAGCATGCATCTAGAGTATTAAGTTAAAAACAGAGTAACACCTTAAGCAAGATGACATGATGTAGAGGGATAGACTCATGCAGTATGATGAAAACCCCATCTTGTTATCCTCGATGGCAACAATACAATACGTGCCTTGCTGCCCCTACTGTCACTAGGAAAGGACACCGCAAGATTGAACCCAAAGCTAAGCACTTCTCCCATTGCAAGAAAGATCAATCTAGTAGGCCAAACCAAACTGATAATTCAAAGAGACTTGCAAAGATAACCAATCATACATAAAATAATTCAGAGAAGATTCAAATATTGTTCATAGATAGACTTGATCATAAACCCACAATTCATCGGTCTTAACAAACACACCGCAAAAAGAAGATTACATCAAATAGTTCTCCACAAGAGAGGGGGAGAACATTATATTGAGATCCAAAAAGATAGAAGAAGCCATCTAGCTAATAACTATGGACCCATAGGTCTGAGCACTACAAAAAAAAGACACATCCGTGACATTTTGGGCCGAACGAATTTTTTTCCTGTCATACATATGACACTTCTATGACGATAATTGTGACAAAACCCGGTATCATCATAGATGTGGTGGGCTCCTACTTCTATGACAAAAAATCATGACAGAAAATGGGCTTTTTGTCCTGGGCGGGCCGGAGACGCAGCTGCATGACATTTTTTGGGTTGTCCATGACGGAAAAAACCATGGTAGAAGCGAGGGGGAGGAAAATTTCGGGGAGTTCCCGGTTATGTTGGGAGGTCGGGGGCCGAGCGATGCGCGTTTCTCTCGTACACGTACGCGCGTGTGTGCGAGGCGTTGGCTCTAACTGAACCCGAGCGAGGCGTTGGGCTCTAACTGAAGCCGAGCGATTGCACTGCAGGCTACGCGTTACTGAACCCGAGCGATCGATCGATGGCTGTTAACTGAACCCGATCGAGCGATTCCTTCGCTACTGCTGCTAACTGAAGCCGATCGGTGGGATGAACAGTGAG
>NC_041386.1:49868318-49878830 GCF_002162155.2 Triticum dicoccoides
AACAGGACCCCGTGGTGTGGAGGGCTGGATGAACAGTAGATGGTGGAGGGGTGGTTGAACAGGACCCCGTGGTGTGGAGGGCTGGATGAAAAGTAGACGATGGAGGGGTGCCCGTGGAGGGGTGGTTGAACAGGACCCCGTGGTGTGGAGGGCTAGATGAACAGTAGACGGTGGAGGGGTGGTTGAACAGTAGCCGGTGGAGTAGCGCGCGGTGGAGGCTGGATGAACAGGAGCCCGTGGAGGCTGGAGGAGGTCGACGATGGAGATGAACAGTATCCCGTGGAGTCTCGTTTGCGGTACGACACACCCCTCCCGATGAACATGACCCCTGTTTCGACCATAGCGCTCCAACACAAGTCTGTTTCCTCCGTTTTGCGGTACGCCACACCCCTCCCAATCAACAGGACCCCCGTTTCGACCGTAGGAGGTCCGTTTCCTCCGTTTTGTGGTACGCCAGACCCCTCCCAATGAACAGGATCCCGTTTCGAACGTGTCCGGTCGAACACAAGGCCGTTTCCTCTGTTCTGCGGTACGCCATGCCTCATTTCCATCGCCTGTTCCGTCCAAGCCCTCCCGATGAACACGACGCATTCTGTTTCCTCCCCATGAACATGACGCATTTTGTTGCCTCCCCATGAACACGACGACGACGCTGTTTCTCCGTTCCGACCCAGCAATGTACACGAGCCCTGGCCGTACGTATGCGCGAGTAGGCGTTCGAGACCCCGCCCGTATGTACACATACGTGGCCGTATTTTATTTCTTGCACCCTGGCCATTGTACGTACGTGTACATGCTACGTGCGCGCCTCTACTACTACACGTGCGCGCCTCTACTACGACACGTGTGCGCCTCTACATCGACCAGTATGTACGTACACGTTCGCGACCAGAATGACAACGCTACGTACACTTCGACCAGGTGGGTCCCGACTGTCAGGCACTTCCTTGCCTGCGAAGATGTAGCTGGTGGGTCCCAGCAGTCAGGGGGGCGAAATACGATGGTCCGTCTGGTGGGTCCCCGCTGTTAGGTGGAGGAATAATTGTTTTGCACGTAATAAGGAGGCACTTCCTTACTGCGGCCGTGGACCCAGCTGTCAGCCTCTCCATGTACAGTCCACGTCCGATGGAAGCCGTTCGTTGACCACGTTGACCACACCGTGCCGAGAGCACCAGGGCGGTGGACGACAGAGAGGCCTAGGAAGGGGACGACACAGAGCCACGGAAGACGCGGCAGTGGATGCCCACGCGTAGAGGAGTACGAGGGCACTAGTTCGCTGCGTTGTGAGGCTGCCATCGCCGCAGAGTAACAGGGGGTGTGGGTGAGTAGAGGAATGGCCTGGCCAGCGGTGGGAGTAGTAGGGTGCGGTGAGGCCTCCGCCGCATCGCAGCCGGCCACGGGAGGCAGGAGCACGAGGCACGACAGGCGCTGGTTTGGGCGGCTGGAGCAAGAAGACCAGAGGTTGAAGAAGCACTACGGCCGTTGGATGGACATCGTACGGTCACTGGAGCTAGAATCGTGCATATTGACTAAGTTGACAAAGCCCTCCGTCCCCGTCAACTTAGTAGGCCCACAAGTCAGCCTGCCACTATACTGGGTCCCAGCTAACAGGGGGAGTATTCATTTTTTTGTGCGTAATAAAGAGGCACTTCCTTGCGTGCGAAGATATAGCTGGTGGGTCCGAGCTGTCAGCGGCGGTAATGTTTTTTTCGCGAAATACAGAGGCCCTTTCGGTGGGTCCCTAATGTTAGGTGGAGGAATCATTATTTTGCCGTAATAAGGAGGCATTTCCTTGCGTGCAGCCGTGGACCCAGCTATCGGCCTCTCCACGTACAGTCCACTTCAGATGCATGTCGGTCGTTGACCATGTTGACCAGGCCACGCAGAGAGCACTAGGGCGGTGGACGACGGCGAGGCCTAGGAAGGGAATGACACGGAGGCAGGGAAGACTCGGCAGTTGTTTCCCACGCGGAGGGGAGTACGATTGTATGAGGGTTTACTGGTTCGTCTGCCATTGCCGGAGAATAACAGCAGGTGTGGGTGAGTAGAGGGATGGCTAGGCCAGCGATGGGAGTACGGTGGGGCGGTGAGGCCTGCGCGGCAGCACAGCTAGCCGCGGGGAGGAGGGAGCAGGCAGTCCCGCCGGTGCTTGTTTGAGCGGTTGGAGCAGGAAGAGCAGAGATTGAAGAAGCACGACGACCATTGGATGGACATCCAACAGTCACTGCTTGTGCGTCAACCTTTTTTTAGGAAAGCCTCAAATCTGTGGAAAACAGCATACAACCCATCTGCCATTATTTCTAATAATTTTCAGCCCATTTGCTAATTCTTAAGGTTTTTTTTGGAGCCCATATTCTTTTTGTTAGCATTACAGCCCAAATGTGGCCACGGTTAAAAAATTATACGAAATTTTGCATATTTCGGTGCGGTCTGAACTGTTTTTAATCTCGAAATTTGGACTCACATTCAAACTGATTTTAAAAATAAATGTACATCAATATAAAATCCAACAAATTCTCCACGCATAAAAATAAATGTAATTTAAAATCTTGAAATGAAAAAAAGATATTTGAAACTAATTGCCGGTTTGATGTGTTTTAAAAATGTACAACCCATTTCTCATTACTGATGGGCCATTTTCTTGGCCAGCCGAATGAAAGCTCTCCTCGTCTTGAAAGATTTGCAGCCCAACAGGCCTGACAAAGCGACTTACTTGGCAAATCACAAAAAAACTAGGCCGTGGCCGTGGACCCAGCTGTCAGCCTCTCCACGTACAGTACTCTTCCGATGGAAGTCGTTCCTTGACCACGTTGACCACGCCGCGTGGAGAGCACCACGGCGGTGGGCGACGGCGAGGCCTAGGAACGGGACTACGCGGCAGTGGAAGCCCGCGCGGAGAGGAGTACGCGGGTTCACTGGTTCGGCTGCCATCGCCGCAGGGCCTGGCCAGCGGTGGGAATAGTAGGGGGCGGTGAGGCCTCCGTGGCAGTACAGCCGGCCACGGGAGGCAGGAGCATGCGGCACGACCGGCGCTGCTTTGGGCGGCTGGAGCAAGAAGACCAGAGGTTGAAGAAGCACTATGTCCGTTGGATGGACATCGTACGGTCACTGGAGCTAGGATCGTTCATATTGATTAAGTTGACAAATCCCTCCGTCCCCGTCAACTTTGTTGGCCAACAAGTCATCCTCCCACTATGGTGGGTCCCAGCTAGCAGGGGGTATTCATTTTTTGTGCGTAATAAGGAGGCACTTCCTTGCGTGCGAAGATATAGCTGGTGGGTCCGACATGTCAGCGGGGGGAACATTTTTTCACGAAATACAGAGGCCCTTCCGGTGGGTCCCAGCCGTCAGGTGGAGGAATCATTATTTTGCGCGTACAGTCCATGGCCGATGGATGTCATTCGTTGACCAAGTTGACCACGCCACGCCGAGAGCACCATGGCGGTGGACGACGGCGAGGCCTAGGAAGGGAATGACACGGAGCTAGGGAAGACTCGTCAATGGTTGCCCACGCGGTGGGGAGTACGAGGGTTTACTGGTCCGGCTGCCGTCGCCAGAAAATAATAGGAGGTGTGGGTGAGTAGAGGAATGGCCTGGCCAGCAATGAAGTAGGGTGGGGCGGTGCGGCCCGTGCGGCAGCACAGCCGGCCACGGGAGGCGGGAGCAGGTAGTCCCACCGGAGCTGGTTTGGGCGGCTGGAGCAAGAAGATCAGATATTGAAGAAGCAGCACGGCCGTTGGATTAACATCCAGCGGTCACTACTACTAGAATCATTTGTGGATTAAGTTGACAAAGCCAAAGTACACGTCAACCTAGTAGACCCACAAGTCAGCCTCCAAATCTGTCCCAAACAGCATACAACCCAAAATTTCTAGCCAGATTCAAATTAATTTTAAATCTAAATATACCTTAATTTAAATTCAATGAAATTTTACCCGCACAAAAACAATGAAATTTAAAATATCAAAATCCGAAAGAAAACAGTATTTTGGAACTAATTGTCTGTTTGCTGTATTTTTTCATTTTACAGCCCATTTATTATTACTTATAGCCCATTTCTTATTACTTATAGCCCATTTCTTATTACTTATAGCCCATTTTCTGGGCAAAATGCATCCCTCCTCATCTTGAAAGATTTCCGGCCCAGCAGGGCGTAGAAAAGCAAGTAGGCCTACGTTGGTTATTCTGCAAAAAACAAAATAGCTGGCTAGCAATTTTCAGAAAGAAAAAAAACAAACTGGGCTGGCCATGTGCTAAACATATGAAATAAAAGCCTGGGCTAGACGGGCCACTGGTCCCGTACAACCCAGTTGATACCCTTCTCCGTCCCGAAAAAACAAAATTACTGCGCACGCTGCTGGGTCCCTACTGCCATCCTCACCATGTACAATCATCTCCTTATTCCTCTCGGTTGTTGACCATGTTGACAACACCGGAGGGCGCAGCCGCGGCGAGCGAACCAAGGCGGAGGACGATGGTGAGGCCTCGGATGGGAACGAACAGGAGCCGAGGTAGATCACAACCAGCCATGGGAGGCGGGAGCAAGCGGTCCCGCCGGCGCTGGTTTGGCTTTGGCGGCTCGAGGAAGAAGAGACTGAAGAAACGCGGGAGACATTGAATGTCAATCCAACGGTCAAGGTTGGCACAATCATTTTGTTGACTAAGCGGACACCAAGTAGCATACTTTTTTATATATAGGAAGAAAACTGCAAGGAAAATGCGTTCGTCTGCCGTCCTCCTCACAGGGAACGTTCGCCACATAAGTGACTAGCACCCTTGGTTTTCAACCGAGAGGTCTTGGGTTCAAGTCCTAGGAACTCTCAATTTTGTCCTCCTTCCTTCCTCGCAAAAAAGGGAAAGAAAATCAAAGACTTGGGAAGGCGTACAGAACAAGCTAGTGTACCAGTAATGAGACGTTGCCGAGTTTTAGAAAAAAAGAAAGACGTGCTCCTATAGCTGGTTCGAATCCAAACCTAGACTATGACTATATATGGTGCTATGCTACTCTGCAAGTAATGAAACTGACATATCCAACATTCGCTTCTCCTCTTCTCTACTTACTCTGCCTAGCATCAGAAGCTCTGGCCGCAGCAACCATGTCCGCTGGCTGCTCATCCACCTGCTCTTCAGTAGGCAACAACCAGATACGCACCAAGTCGCAACCCGTACCATCGCCTGTGGGTCTCATCACACCCTCGCCGGCACGCGCACCGCAGCCGATTGCTCATCGCAACCCGCTGCCGTTGGTGTGGTGCCACTGCTGCAAATCACGCGGAGTCATCCGTCGTGTCTCAACCACAATCCGCAACCCTGGCCGAGTCTTCTACAAATGGCTGAATCATGGGGTAATAATATGTTTAAGTGTTGTTCTGCTGCTTTCAGTTGCTGATTTTTTAATAGTTTGGTTGATGATCTACCAATTTGATTCATGCAGAAAAGGGAAGATTCATGTGATTTGTATTTCTGGGAAGTTGCTGATGTGGGGTAATGCAACTACGCTGATTATTTGGTTAGCCAAGGAATCCCAATACCAGTAGGTTGGGGTGTTGGACAAGTAACTGAAGGAACGACAGAAGAGGAAGATGCAGAGCAGAAGCTTAAAGATGCAGTTCCTCTGATCATGGCCAAGCAACAGCTACTGAACGGCCTTGCCAGCAATGAGGAGATGAAAGAGCTTGTGAAGATAATGGGCAAAATCGATGTGCTCTGTAGGATGATTGTCTCTTTATTTGCAGTGTATGTAGCACTCGTGATGTATTCAGTGGCTACGACATGAGCACTTTGCTGAAACTAGTAATGAATGGAACCTGTGTAGCAGGCTGGGCGTAGTGTTGTGAACATCTAATGATTTCTATTAACGTAAATCAGGGGGTATCCCCTTTTGCTCATATAAATAAATAAATAGCAGAGGCCCTGTCGGGTCAGCTTTGTTCTCATTCAAAGACATCGAGCAAATTACAGTCCAACATCAAACTATGTCATCAAATTCAAGTTTCATAGCCAAATGTGAGTACAAGTAAACAACAATATCATCATGTTTTAGTTGTCATACAATCACCAAATACAAATCAGCATACATAACAAGTGATGTTCTCATAGCAAAATACTAAACAACATGTTCATCAGGTTTCAATTGTCATAGAAAACACAATTTCACATAGTAGATAAAAAACGTCTTCTGACAGGCAAATACGACAAAAGCAATGTAATCATCATCCGCAGCGGCAGCATCAACATCTTCCCATGTGTATCAGTTTGAATCGTAATTCCCCATGGTGTCATCTTCTTCTTCATCCTCAACATCCTCGAACGTTGGCTTCTTCTTGATCAACTCTTGTATGTCCACAGCATGACAGACAATCTTTTCGCTGGCGTCATTGACGTGATAGTTCTCAAAGATATTAGGAACATCTGTGTTATCTTGTACATCAGGAGCAGTGTAAGCATCATCTTGTTGTGCAACTTCATTAAACGAATTCCTCTGCTCAAACCTTTGCAATACTCTCCAGTCATCGCTACGTGCAAATGTGTCTTCCAAGAAAAATATCTGTGTTGCTTGATTTACCAAAATAAAAGGCTCGTTGGTCTAGTACGCCGCCTTGACATTGATGGATTTGAAATAATCATCAGCTCTGGGTTTTGCGATCCTGGAAAACAGGTTATACCAACGATAGCACAACAGAACCACACACCGATGATCCTCGAAACTGGAGATATACTGCAACTGAATAATGTCTGTTATGTTAGCATACATTTTAGTTGTCTCTTTGTCATACGTATCCGTGCTCATGATGACACTGTTTTGTGTCTTCCTTTCTTCGTCTCGTGCAAGGGTGTTGTAGCGCACATCTCCAACAATGCAAAGATTCATAATGTCTTACCCGAGTATCAGGACCCATTGCTAGTGAGTAAAGGGCATCATCAACTGCCTGCCCATCCTTCCGCATCTTCTTAACCTATGGTTAGAAAATAGACAAGCTGATCATCTTATGTACTCAATATATTAAAAAATCTGACAGTGCACTTCAAAAGCTTACATGGTTCTTGAACCATTTCGCAAATCCTGCCATAACCAGTTTGTCAATGTTTCTTGGATTTTGCGGTAGTAACTCCTCTTTGTAGATGCTGCACAACATAGTGATCGCGTCAAACATCTAAATATATAAGAATGTGCTGCAAGTTTAGTAGTTACGATGTATAAGCTGCAGTACTGCACTTACTTGATATAAGGTAGTATCTCAGGACAGTTATTCAACACATACCAAACCATTTTGTCCAAATCCTTAGGTTTGTCCTCTTGTCGACTCTTCCCTGTAACTCGAACAGAATAATCGAAAACATTGAGCCCGAGATTGTCTTCACCCACCTCTTTGCTAAGCTGATCAGCTGTTTCAATGTATTTTGAGCAGAATGTCAACGCTTCTATAGCAATGCAGGCCTCTGCAATGGAACCCTCGGGTCTAGCTCTGTTCCTAACATAGCCCTTGAAAGTGCCTAGCTGCCTTTCAATAGGGTACATCCAGCCATACTGTACTGGACCTCTAAGTAGTGCCTCATCAGGTAGATGAACAACCAAATGCACCATCACATCAAAGAAGGCTGGAGGATATATCTTCTCAAGGTCACATATGATAGTTGGTATCCTGTCTCTAAGACGCTCCAAAGCATCTATCCTGATATTCCTACTGCAGAGTTCCCTGAAGAATTGTCCCAACTCTGCAACTGCTCTGTATAAGTCAGGGCGGCCCAATCCTATAAGGATAACAGGTAAAAACCCTTTGAAGTAGGACGTGGCAGTCATGAGTTTTCAACCCTTGTACCTTGTTTCCATCTGCACTGACTCTCCTGTCAGGGTTGGAAGCAAATCCAAGTGGGAATCTCACACGTGACAGGACCTCATAGAATCTTTTCTTTTTACCTTGTCCAAGACGTACACAGCTGGTGCCATATCCCGTGGTTTACCTTCATCTTGCACCTGCAAATCCTTTCTGATACCCAGGTGTGTCAAATCAATCCTAGATTTTAAGGTATCTTTCGTCTTGCTTTCAATATTAAGAAGTGTGCCGATAATGCTGTCACATATATTTTTCTCGATGTGCATCACATCAAGATTATGCCTTAGATCTAAATCTTTCCAATACCCCAAGTCCCACAAAGTGGACCTGCGGGTAAACAATAATCTCTCTTCTACCCTACCACACTTCCTTCTCCCGCTACCATTACCAGGATGGTTTCCTAGTGTAATATGCCTGACCTTCTCTAATTCCACTTGCAACTCATCGGCGGTGAGCCTCTTTGGCGCATCACGGTTTTCATGCTTTGCATTGAACACATGTCTTCGGTATTTTCTAGGATGCGGCTTGTCCTTGGCAAGGAAATGATGGTGTCCAATGTAACAGATCTTGCTAAGTATTGCGTATGACAGCGGATTCCTGTCACAACGAACACATGCATTGTAACCATGTGTCGTTCGCCCTGACATAGTGCCCAAAGCCGGATAATCATGGATGCACCAAATTATAACAACACGCAGAAAGAAATCAGCTGGTGGGCTGCTATATAGGTCTCGAGTGAGAACACCCTTCCATAGCTGTTGAAGTTCCTCCACAAGAGGCTCCATGAACAAATCAAAATCCTTTCCAGGACTTTTTGGACCTGGGATGAGCAAGGCCATCATGTAGTTTGATTCTTCGGTGCAGACATTTGGAGGCATGTTGTAAGGGATAACAAGCACTGGCCACATGCTATATGTGGCGCTCTGGTGGCCAAATGGGTTAAATCCATCTGAAGCTAAGCCAAGTCTAATGTTTCTCGGGTCAGTAGCAAACTCTTTGTGCTTATCATTGAAGCTTTTCCACTCACTACCATGAGATGGATGGCTCATTACATTCTGATCTCTGTACTCCTGGTTCCTAGAATGCCACAGTACATCCTCTCTTGTTTCAGCATCATGAAACAACCTCTTCAATCTTGGTGTAATTGGAAAATGTCTCAGAACATTATGAGGAATCCTCTTCACAGCATCGCCATCTTTCCATCTTGATGATTTGCATTTCGAGCATTCACTTAAGTTGGCATAACCTTCCGGAACAGAACACAATTATTCTTACAAACATGGATCATATCATATCCAATTCCAACTACATGAAGGAAATTCTTCATTTTACTGTAGGTGTGTGGCAGCTCAGACGCATCTGGGAAAGATTCGCGGAAAGCAGCCAACATCGCATCGAATGATTTGTTGGTCATCCGCTCAGATGTCATCACTTGAAGAAAGGTGACCATAGCTGAGAATACTGACAGCTTATTTCCTGGGGTGACAGGAACGTTGCATTGTTCCAACATGCAGGCCCACCATTTTTCTTCTGCAGGTGAAAGTTCACGGAATGCACGAGCATTTCGTAGCATTGTTTCAATGTTGGTTAAACTCACTGGCTCCGCCATCACCACCACCTCCTCCTCTTCCACCCGAGCATCAGGCAGATCAAGATGGTGATCTGTTGCTTCCACGTAGTCAATAACATTGGCGTTCACAGCTTCACCATGATGAACCCACCTAGTATATGTGACCGACATTCCATACAAGTGTAGATGATTTTGCACAGTTGACTGGGGTCTTGTAACTGAATTCATACAACTGCTACACGGGCAGAGCACATCTGATTTCAGACCACCGTACTCAACTCTGATAAAGTTCATGAAGTTTTCAACCACCTCGACATATGCAGCGGAGAATCTTCGAGCAGAAGGTATCCAAGTCCTGTCCATCTGTTAGACATACAAATTAGTTCTTCTACTAGATATTACAGGAAAAAATATATGCTTTTTTATGAAGTCCAGAAAAAAATACCTAGGTCGATGTCTAAAGCTATGGCAAGATATTTGGACGAGTAGATCTAAGTAACAAAATATATGTAAAGCTAATTCAGCAAACAGATATGAGTGCCAAATTATGGCAGGCTGTTTCAGCAGTCAATGAGGCTGAGCACACAACCATCGAACTATCGAAGGCCATCGCAGCAACAAAGATCGAGTATAAAACGGTGTAGAGCTATTTCAGCTAACAGATTGGCTACTAGACCATGGCAATCTACGTCACAATAAATATATGGCAGTATATTTTAGCAACTAATCGGCCTTGGCATGCCATCTCAGCTAAGCAGATGGAGTGCAGAACAGGGCAAGGAATCTTCTTAAGCAGAGCATCTTGACAGTAAACTACTTCGGCAAACAGTGAGATTAACATCGTCTATCAGCTAACATTCAACGCTACACCGACATGAACGAGGCCTCAGTCTAGAATGCGCGTACCGTGGGAGAAGCTGACCTCCATGCGTCTCCACACGAACGTCGCCAGCGGTGGCGGCGCTGACCGCCGTGCGCCTCCACAAGAACGTAGCCAGAGGTGGCGGCGCGGCTAGAGGACGCCAGTCTACGAGAGCGTACTCTGGGAGCGAGAGGATCGCCGAACCGCGGCACCGACGTATCGGCGCGACGGGGAGGGCGTCTTTG
>NC_041386.1:49879084-49887301 GCF_002162155.2 Triticum dicoccoides
GGGGGAGGATTTTCGCGCGGTGGGCGGGGGGAGTTTGGCGCATGGTCGGTTTCTCCAAGTGCAGTCCCACGTGTCAGCGAAGAGGCAAGCCGAAGCGCGTTCCGTTTGCGTGAGCCGTGTGTAGGACCGAACATGTGTGGGGTGCAATGCGACCGCGACAGGAGTGCTGTGAGTGTACCGCATTTTTTCCTTTTAAACTAGGTGCTTCGCCCCCTAAAAAATCTATTGCTTCGCGCGATCCATCGATACTACTACTAGTAATCCGGTAATCCCGACTAAAACGGCGCGACCGGGTCTTTTCCCGCGCGATATGCTGGGAGGTTGGCTTAGTTGGGTTTTTTAGGACGAGTAATGCTACACCTACGTAATCCCAGTTGCGTAATTAACGCAATGTGAAATGTGTGAGCTATTGATTGTAGATTGGGGGGAGGGAGGGGCCCACCACCATGAAAATCAGGGGAGGAGAGAGAGAGGCAATTTACGTTAACCCTTTCGTAGGTTCCCGTAGATGTAGAAAGATGTGTCCGATCCTGCAATATAGGTCGTCCGATCTGTATCTAACGGATAGGAAGGAAACTATGACAATTTACCCGCACTCCTCTCCACATTTGCAGATAACGCTTTCCCTTGTTCATCCTTTTCTCCCACAAGATCTTGATCTTCCGTGCAACGCACGGGCATCTTGCTAGTACTCCTACAATATGTATATTATTGTGAAAGTTCATATACACCGGCCGAGATTAATGCAAACACGACAGATTTTCATTACATTTCGAACTTTTATAGGACAAAAAAATAAAAGAAACCCGACCCTAAACCTATTCTACGGCGGAGACCGATGTCCTCCATCTGTGATCTCCATGTACGGGGGCGGGGTTCAAGACCCATGAAGTGAAGATGCGGTCTCCGGCGAGGAAAAGTAGAACACGGGAGACGGACCGGCCAGTTGGCACACCATGCCCTGCCGCCTCCCATGCCCTACTCATCCTCGGAGGAGTTCCCGACCTCGGCGATGCCGGACATTGGACGGCGGCAAGTAGGACGCGTGGCTAATGCTGCTCCCGTCGTCGGCCGCTAGCGTGGCCACCGCTTGTGCGGGGACTTGAGCGAGGGCGGCGACCTCGAGCTCCATCCCCGAAGACAAGCTCTCCTGCAGAGCGTTCGCGCTTGTGGTCATGGCGGATGTGGTTTCAGGTAGAAGGACAATGCGCTATGGTGTGGAGGTTAGCTGGGCATTGCCGCTTTAAGTAGCGCATTCCGGTGAGGCCAACCGTCCGGGTGCGGCATTAAGTCGCCGGAGTTGGTTTTGCGGGCACCGAGCCTCTTAATGACGACATACGAACGGACGACATGAATGCGGGTAGCTGGCGCCGGTTGGGAACGCGGCGCAAGGGACGAGGGTTTTGGTGTGCGAGGGTAGTCAGCTGCGGTCATGGCAACGTTGGAGATGCCCTTTGCTCACATGCGATCCCTGTATGTCACTGGAAAAGCAAGACGACCCGGCATGGTCTCAGGTCCAGAGGATGCAGTTGGCCGCGCTACACTACTCCGCGGACGCGTCACGTTGCCCTGTGCATCCTTGACGAGCCGGGTGTTGGGGTGTGTTTGGATTGTGGCCAAAGTGCACCTTGCCAAAATTTTGGTCATGACCAAAAGATTGGTCTTTGTTTGGATGGTTGCCATTTTTTTGGCATGCCAATGAACTCTAGCCAACTCTAGTTCATTTTTCTTGCCAATGTCGGCCAAATCATGGGCAACCAATACCTCAACCAAAATTTTGGTCATGACCCAAAGATTGGTCTTTGTTTGGACGGTTGCCATTTCTTTGGCATGCCAATGAACTCTAGCCAACTCAAGTTCATTTTTCTTGCCAATGTCGGCCAAATCATGGGCAACCAATACCTCAACCAAACTTTTGGCTACCCAATGCTTTGATGGGGAAACCTTGGGCACAAACCAAACATACCATTGGTCGTGCCACAGCACTAATGCCACCCTCGGCAAACTGAAACCGACCGTGTCTAGCAACGATATGAGCATGTTGCTCACCGCGGTCACCGTGTCCAGAGGCAGTGCTGGAGCTGCACCCCGTTGTTGGCCCCAATGACCCACATGAACGGTTGTCGGTGGCGAGGAGGTCATGGGCCAGCTCCTCCATTGGACTAGTCTGCGCTACGTCATCCCGACGGGTGTGCCCCACATGTCTATTTCCCTGTTTTCCCGGCCATATTCGAGCGTTAGTGCTCCGCGTTGCGCATTAGGCCTTTCACTATGTAGGCCAAGCAAGACAACTTATTGTTTATTTGAGCCGTTCAAGTATAATCATGTGGCGTTTGCTTATTTCTCATTCCTCTCCAACCCTCTTCTCCATCGATCATGTCTCCCTCCAGTCGAGTCCATCCTCCCGCATGCCTCATTTGAACATTCCGCCGAGTATCATTCGCATGTACCCACCCTAGTCCTCTTTCAATATATCTCCGGACCCCGAGATGAAATCGAGAGGCAATGAGTGGGGGCACGTGATACCTAAGGCGGATTCAAAATTTTAAACCGGTGATCATAGCATCCGCAAATCATATATAAAGGGTATTCAATGTTCGTTTCGTTTTTGAACGTACAATATAATCCCTCCTATCCTTTCTAGTTTACATATAAGTTTTATGTGTAGTCAAAGTATATCTACTTTGATCAAAAAGGTATCAACATTCAACAATGCCAATCAATATTGTTAGATTCGTACGTACTCCTAGATTTGTACTTGAGATGGTTTCCAATTTGACTATTGACAAGATTAATAGTACATGAGATGTATAATGTGAAAATTATATCATTAGAAACTCCTTTCACATATGAATTTGACCGTATGCTTTGTGTAAGTTGCATGTCATATATTATTACTCTAACATTTGGTCAAAGTTAGCCTCGAAAAACGCATTAGACCCTGTATGCTTTGTGTAAGTTGCATGTCATATACTGTATTATTACTCTAACATTTGTGTAAGTTGCATGTCATATATTATTACTCTAACATTTGGTCAAAGTACTATAGTGGAAGTGGATCCTCTGACGTAGGTATCCGTGCCTTACCCTCCCTTTCGGTCACTTACTGGCGGACCCCATGCTTGCTAGGCCCCGCATGTCAGTTACTCAATGGGTTCGGCCACGTCAGGGGATCCTCATTCGTAGTATACTCCCTCTGTTTTTATTTACTCCGCATAAAACGGAGGGAGTGGTGGTATAATAAATGACGCGGGCGGGGGAGGGGGAGAGACGTCGGTTTGCTCTCAACTGCGGTCCCACAAGCGAGCGAAAACGCAAGACGAAGCGCGTTCCATTCGGTGAGCGACGTGGAGGGTCCAGCGTGCCGGGCAGCAACGCGAATGCGACAAGAGCGATGTACAGTCAAAATCGATTGACCGGTCGTCACCGGAACCACTATTCACACCAGAACCTTCGCTGCTCGGCCCATGCCAGCCACTGCCCTAAAACCACACCAAATCTCCAGCCCATTCCCCCAACATTCGATACCCTAGCCCGCATCAAGCGTCCCCTAGTTCGTCGGAAAGCCATGGTGTGCCGCAAGATCACTTACTACAAGATGCTGACGCCGGAGCGCCGCGCAGAAATGGCGGCAGCGGTCGGCGCCACAGACCTCCGTTCCCAAGCTCGCTTTGCGGCGGGCCAATCCCCGAGTTCTCTGGAGCCAAGCTACGAGGAGGAGGAAGCCGACCCAATGTTCATGAAGGAGGTTGCGGAGCAGAAGGCCCCCGATGGGTATGAGACGATGGACGTCGACTTCGTGCCGGCGTCCGAGTCCCCCATGGTGCTGGCGGACCAGCGGTTAAACATGGCGATACTAAAGGAGGACCGGGAGGCAGAGGCTCAACTCGACGCGGAGCGCGCGCATGCCGCTGCCATCGAGGCTCTCCTGCAGGCGGCACCGGATGTCGTGGATGTGAACCGGCCGGCGGAGGCTCAACTTGAGGTGGAGCGCGCGGATGCCGCTGCCATCGAGGCCCTCCTGCAGGCGGAACCGGACGTCCTGGACTTGAACCGGGCGGCAGAGGCTCGACTTGACGCAGAGCGCGCGGATGCCTCTCTCATCGACGCCCTCCTGCAGGCGGAACCGGACGTCCTGGACTTGAACCGGGCGGCGGAGGATCGACTCGACGCGGAGCGCGCGGATGCACTGCCATCGAGGCCCTCCTACAGGCGGAACCGCACGTCCTCGACTTGAACCGGGCTGTGCTCTCGTCCGTGCAGAGCGCTCGCACGCTCCGCTTGAACAAGTAGCTGGAGGCCGAGGACAACCATGGTGCGGAGACACACATCGGTAGCGACGGCTGGTTCGCACCGGCAGCCAAAGACAACGAGGTCGTCTCTTTCCGTGAGCAATGATAGTTTTTCTTTATGTTGTTGTTTTTATGGATCTTTTGCTGTGTAAAAACATATATTTGTTATGCAAGTCGCCTGACTTGGGTCAGTCTACCATTTCAGGCGGTTGGATGAATATCCTACGTCTCCTAACCCTTCTTTCCTTCTTCCTCACCTCTTCTTCTTCCCCAACAGACCACCGCACGGGCCGTACGGATACTCCCCAACATGCGGTTGGATAAACATACTCTATGAATGAAAATTATATGTCAGCGATAGGATGGCTGAGTTTGGTGTGTTCCCATGTGATAACACGTGTCAGTGAGGGTGCATTCCCTTGGTTGGGTTTGCGGCGTGCAGGAGCAACCGTGTGAGGGTGCTGTGCGACCGCGGCATGCAGGAGCGACCGTGTGAGGGTGCGGTGCGACCGCGATAGCCGTGCTCAAGTGTACCTCCTTCTCATTTTGAAAACTTTAGGCAAGCTTGGAAAAATGTGTGGCGAAGTTTGGCAATGCAAGGCCTAGACCCAAACAGGATAAGTACGTACGTACTAGGAGTACTAGTGTTAAAAAAGAAAGGCTGGGTTTTCCTTCACGGGATTTAATTGATACAAATCCTCGTTTCGAGTGTCAATTAATGCGTATTTTTTTCTCCAAAGACCAAAGAGCTAACCATCTCACTCCTCATCGCTTGATTAATGCAGCGCCATGCAAACCAACCTCCTCACTTCCGCATGCATGCAGGGGATATTAATGTCCTTGGTTGCTAACCCCATCAATTTTTCCTCGATTAGTGTTAGTGGCCCTTTGCAAATTGTAATTTTGATATACTGGCCTTGTGTACAAAAAAATGGAGGTAGTAACTATATTTGACTTCCTTCCCCATTGCAGTGACGTCGACGATTTTTTTGGTGGTTTGGCGAAGTGCGTTCGATGGAGAACACCATTGAGGGAGACCACGGTAAGTCGTTCGCAAGTGCCGCCTGCAAGCCGAGACAACCGCCTTATTTGCATCCAGGAAGTCCTTTACTAGTACTACTATAACTAATGCGGTGAGATGGCTTCTCGAAGAAGATGATGGAGAAGCGGAGTCAACGAAGAGTGAAATGATGGTTGCTTCGTCCGTGCTTTTGTGATTTGAAGCCTCACTGCTTTGTGATTTGTGATAGAAGGGACAGGGGAGTAGACTCTGTGCTCTATACCGTACTACATGCGTCCAAGCATGGGAGAAAGAGGAGAGACGTTGCATTTTTCTATTCCTTCAATCAATCAATCAGGGAGCTTCAGTTCCATCTTTTTGGCTTTGGCAACACTGCCCACAATGGTTCCCACGATGCCAAAAGCTATTTTCACATTTGGCTACACATTATGGATGCCCTTAACCGTACCACTTGGTTTGCTCCTGTGTGCTATCTATACAAATCTCAATTATATTGATCTAAAAAATTATAGAATCGAGATTAGTAAAAAGGAGGTGATTTTGCCGCGCGGATGGCAGGGGAGGTTTCTTATTTTCAGAGGACGTTGTGCTGGCGGTTTGCTAACATGCGGTCCCATGTGTCAGTGCTTTACCAAGCCGATCCGCATCCCACATGAGGCAGAACAACGGCAGAAGCAACACATGGTTAAGTTGAAGAAGATGAGGGAGAAGCGGATTCAGCAACGAGTGAAATGATGGTTGCTTCGTCCCTCCAACTTAACTGCGGGAAAGGTGCAGCTTTGTGATTTGATGCCTCATTGCTCATTACTATGCCGGCGCCATCACTGGCGTGCTTCACCCCGGCTGCTCTGCACTGTATTCCGGTATGGCACATGGACCCGGTAGCTTGATGTCCCACATGTCGGCGAAAAGGACTAGAAGATTTATGAAAGCGAGCACTCCACTCTTACGACGGAGGAGTAGACGTCACGACGGCCCAGTGAATTATCACTTGTACTGTATAGTACTATAGTTTTGCTGTTTGGCACGATCCATCGATACAAACCCGATTAAACAGGAAAGGGAGGGATTTTTCCCGCGCGGTAGATGATACTGGTAATACATTTCAAAGGCAATTTTAATGTATGCAAACTGAATAATTATAAGTAACAATATGATATCTAGTAAAACTAAAAACACATATGATTTATTGTGTTAGAGTGTAGTAGTAGTGCTGTATTGCATAGTTGTTAGATGTAACATGCGAGAACGTGTAGAGATGTAGTTTTGGAGGGCCTACAGAGAGAAAAGCGTAATACGGTCACCGAACTTCAGAATAAGCTGATGACGGTCACTATATACATTTTGCGGTGATTATACGGTCACTTGCTCACAGCTCAGCATCGGATTGCACTCTGTTGACCGGCCAAATAGTCTGCATGGCGCCATGTTGACTAGTTAAATTGACCACGTTCGTTGTGGGTCCCACCTGTCAGTTCGCATAGGCAAAAGGTCAGATAAACACAAATTTACGCAGGCGCGACAAGGCTCCAACCCGTGCGTGGGAATCACCTGGTTGTGTATGTGTCTGTCAGGGCCTGATGTGTGCGTATGCACGTGTAGGTTGAGCACTTGAGCGTGAGAGTGTGTGTTGGTCGTGTGGTGTACTGGTGTGTGCATGCATGTGTGCGTGTGTGCGTGTGAGCGTTGCGTGCGTGCATGCATGTCTGCGTGTGTACGTGTGAGTGTTGCATGCGTGCGTGGGTGCATGTGTTTATGTGAGTGTTGCGTGAATGCAGTTCGTGTGCATGCGTGCGTGTGTGTATAATCACCACACCAGCTCCTGTATGTTAAAACAGACGGCTTAGCATACCAATACAAGGCCACCTTGTCCGCTGTGCCCGCGGTCATGACTTCGAACCACCGTCCAAATATTTTTTTGTCGTTTGTTTTCATTCTTACTAGCAAGATGCCCGTGCATTGGATGTAACATCAAGATGCATTTGTATGACTTGTTTATCTTCTGAGAGAAAAGGATGAACGAGGGAAGGCCTTATTTTCAAATGTGGAGAGGTGTGTGGGTACCTTTTTGCAAAATTGCCATAGTTTCTTTCCTATCCGCCGGATATAAATCGGACGGCCTATATTGCAGGATGGCAGGCACACCATCATCACCAACTCTATTTTTTCATAAGAGTCTATTTTATAAGAGTGCAGATGTAGAGTAGATACAAGTCGACAGGTGGGCATGATGGTAGTGAGATAATGTGATGCAACACTAGAGGTGCCACGTGGAGCGTTTAATTGGTCAACTAGTCATGTCATGAGCAAATATAGAGTTGTATGTGAGCCCGTGACTGCATAATAACCACTAAACGTAAATGGTGACCATAATGAGTGGATTCTGAAGTCCAATGTACGTATCGTCCTTTCGCTTCAAATACAATGATTGTCATTGCATATATCGCGAGAGAAAGATGAAACATGCGTGAATTTTCTGGGGGCTTACTTTTAGAGGACCTGGAGATAGTTTTGTGTGCATACGTGAAAGGGGCGTACAGGGGGGGTATGCGATGGAGAGAGAGATGCTCTTCGTTTCTCTTTATTATGACTAACTTTGTATATAGTATAAAAATATACAAATTCACAGTATGGAATAAATATCATTGTGGGCACCATGCAATGCAAATTAGCGTTCGTACTCCTCCATATAACTTTGTAATGTTGTATATATGCAGAAACTCTAAAATAATTTTTTGGCCACACTTTATTCAAAAGGAATGTTGTATGCGAAATAAACGTGAAGAGAGGGATTTTTAGATCAATGGGGTACGTGGTGTAACATGTGTGAATGTGTAGTCGATGCATTTGGCAGGGCCTAGAGAGGTATGTGTGTGTATTACGTATTCGAGAGAGGCATGGATA
>NC_041386.1:49887859-49923139 GCF_002162155.2 Triticum dicoccoides
TAGCACGAGAAATGAGAGTGGTCTAGAGAGAGAGAGACGAATATGATGTCACGACAAGAGATTCCATTCCCTTGAGTGTGTATATGCAAGGGGGGAGGGAATAGAGGCACCAGGAGAAATTTTCTGTGTGTGTGGTGTTTGTGTTGGTATGTGTGGGTGTGAGAAGATAATGAGACGTGGGGGCAGAGGGTGTGTCACCGCGTGAGGTCCGGTGAGTCGAGGTGAGGCCCTTCGTTCTGTTCCGTCCTGCGCCACATTGGTCGGCCCGTGATGCATTTAGGAAGACCCATGGATGACTAGTCGTACAAGACAAAGATAGCAGAATTGTGAAGGACTCCGTGTCCACTGACAAAGCTGGCTAGGATTTGTAACCCTAGGTTCTCAGACTAAGGTAACCCCTTTATCTCTGATATTACTATTCATCCAACCTAACTTTAAGGGGCATCCTACAGAATGCTCTGCTAGAATCATACTCGTCGATTAGGAAGAGAGGTGTGAGACAATGCGTGAGAGATAGGCGTAAAGATATTGTGCGTACATGAGACACGTAGGCAGGTCCATGTATATAGAAAGGGTTGATGAGGATTGTGCGTGTGTATGTTTGCGAGAGGAAGAGTGCTTGTGATAAAGGTTAGTGAAAACAGTTGTAAATGGTTACGAGAGGGAGGGAGGGTTATATCTAGAGCATGTGCGCGAGAAAGACACCTCGAGAGAGAGTGTGTGAGCATGTGTGAGAGACCACCGATGGAGAGTGAAACTACACATAAAAGACTGCTCTACACATTGATTAAAGATATAAATTGTATCCAAATATTAGGATGGGATCATGATATTTGCAATTCGCGTAAGGAGCGGTCATTGATCCATCAGACATCTAGATTCTATCGAATTTGAGCATGTCTATGTTATTATTCGACACAATTGATCCACATAGTTAGTATTTTGAACTCCAGACAATGCATCGCTTTAGCAATCAAATATAAACGTGAGTATAGTTCATGTTGTGTGTGTAAAGCACATTATACATACGAAAGTTACACAATGGACATTATAAATAGCTACTACCTATGAACTAGCATACATTTGAATTCAACTTAAGGTGGTTTAAAAAAATCAAATTCAACATGAAGTCCATTCAATTATTTGAATTTGATATCATGGCATTTGTAAACCATACCTAAATTATGGGGGCACCAATCATTGCTCTGATTTTGTACATAATAGCATATGTAGTCGTGTACAAAATAGATTCAAATTTAGCTCCTCCATTCCAAAATAATCGTAGTTATAGGATTTTCAAGTGTCAAAATTTCAAAAAGAAGCGGATAATTTAATGAGGTTTTCAAACATACAAGGTCAAATATAACGTTGTATATTTAGGTCAATCCTCATAGTTGAAGAGTACTCTAAATGTGAATGCTTGTGTTTCAAAATTTCGAACGAAGCGCCAAAAGAGCCTCTACTCGCCCGAAACCGCGTGAGACCAATGTTTGGTAGTACAAGGAAATTACTTTTCTAATAACTCCGACCCGTGAAACCTACCGACCCGACGTCCAAAGGTCTAAACCGGGGTAGGTTTGTAGCTTCATCTAGACACCACGCAACCGCATCCGAAAAACATTCATACACAATGGCCGCCTAAGCACACATGCGCGCGGCCGAAATCGCTGCCGCCCACTATTTGGGACACCTGGGATTACCATCCTACCCCCGACCCGCAGTAGGTCCGAAATTTAAGAGGGGGTCAAAGTTTGTACTTTCCCCAAATTTCAAACAAGCGCGTCCCAGACCGAAACATGATTCCCCCAACCCGTCCGATTCCCCATTCGTACTCCGCGGGCGCCAAAACTACCTCTCCACCAGCCGCGAAACCTCGGCGTCCTCCGTCTGCCACCCCATCCCACCCATCAACCGCCGCCCTCCTCCATCACGCCGGAGCCGATACCCCGACGTCGTCGTCCACCGCAACCTCATCCGCAACGCCCTCCACGGCTAGTAGTTGAAGCCGAGGCCGAGCCTTCCGTACCCGAGCCAGTTCAACCATGCCGTCCTGCGCCTCACCGCTGCTGCTCCAAATTCGCCACCCTCCACCGCACCGGAGCTGTTCCTGCTACGCCGTCCTTTGCCGCCTCGGATCTGCTTCCCCTCCGCCGACATACGGCCACGGCAACACAGTCAACAATTTGGCCATGAGTTCGTCCAAGCCTGCACCCTCCAGAACATCGGTTTCCCCGGTAAAAAGAAGAAAATCAGCGCGACTTGTGGAGGTGACCACACCGGCAGCCAAAAAAGGTACTCCTCTTCCCTTATTCGTGCAAATCTTATGTCTCTGCTTGCACGGTATTTATCCCACAGAAGACACTAGTTGACCGCTTCTTCTTGATACTAGATGTTCCTAGTAACTCGCGATGCACAAGGTTTCTCCTCATATACTATTTCACCTTAGCTAGAGGTCCGTCGCCCCCCTGAATTTCAATTTCTGGCCACTTGATTCCCAATTAACGGAAGCATTCCCCGACGTAACAGGTGCTAGTACGCCTATTACGCCAGGGAAGCAATGCCTTGGTGTTTATCTTAGGGGCGTGTGCGGCCTAGAGCTACTGGCGCTCGATCTGGAGGTCGGCCGGAAATAAGGGATGGACTGGGGGCGCTGCCAAGCATGGCGGTGGTGTGAGGTCGATGGGAGGGCGGGGCGGCGGAGGCAGGGGTCTGGGCCGGTGGTCGCTGGCGGTTCGAGAAAGATCGTTAACAGTGACTGGCGGGAGGTAGACGAAGGCCATCTGCCCGTTCCTTATAGATCGGACGGTTCATTAAAAAAATCGACTGACCTATTTATTTTTAGTTGACTGTTATCTTAGATATGACCACATGTGGTGGTGTGCTGGAGGAGTACCTGCATTTCCTGTGCTCATATATTACAAAATCATACAAAGTAGAATCTAATTTTGTTTGCCATGCAATGTTGTAGAGCTATCATATGTCTCCTGTCATTTATTTTTCAGCCACCTGCTATTTGCTACTTTTACAGTGCACTAGTTCTGCACACACTTCACCCTTACTCTCACTGTTGTGTTTTTATGCAAGGGTATTTTAGACTCTGCTGCCATGAGAGAAGCCAAAAAGAAAAGAGAGAAGTCGTTCCAGTTTGGTGTGCGGGTAGGCAAGACACGTTTCAGTGCTATAATGGGTGCAGTGTCAGCAGATGGAGACGGTAAACGTAGCTCTGGAGTTGATGACCTCGCTCGCAATGAACCACCATCCCAGGTGCTTGCTTTAACTTCGCGGTGTCATATGTGGTTGCATGTCCCATATGGTGTCTAGCTTGTATTCAAAAGGCCGAAGTCGGTAAGATAAGGAAATATATTTTTTTACATGAACCACCATCCCGTGAGCACCAGAAGACAAATAGCTAGTCAGGGCACTGGCCGAGCCAGTGACAAGCCCAACAAAGATAGGCATCACCTGGAATCCAACTAAAAAGCTGCAATGGTGACGAAGCAGCCCGCCTCTCACCAGGCTCTCAGGTCCTAGATGATCATGCTCACCACTCCAGCTGGATGTCTAGCTTGTATTGCTTCCAATTTGGTTAAATTGCATCTGCTTAGCTTACACATTATACCTTTGAATATGACATGCCTTTCTGTTTTTGGTACATACTAGTACATCTGTGTATTAACCATGTTCTTACATCAAACTAATGTTCTTGTGTATCCCTCATCAATCACTTATGACGAGGCAGGCAGGCAAGGGGACTACTCCTCATTTGAAGAATGCAGCGTCAGCCTCCCGACTTGATTCTCAAGAAACAGAAATGCTAGATGAAGATAGTGAACGTAGCTCTGTAGTTGATTACAACATTTCCCCTACACTAGCATCGCAGGTGCTTGCTCTAACTTGGCAGCGTGATATGTGGTTGCATGTTGCATATGGTGTCTAGATTGTAATTCTTCCAATCTAGTTAAACTGCATGTGCTAGTCTGCTTAGCTTATACATTATACATGTTAATGTGACATGCCTTCCTGTATTTAGTACATAGTACACCTGTCTATTAAGCATGTCCTTACATAAAACTATTGTTTTTTGTATCCCGCATCAATCAACATGACGAGACACCTTTAGTATATGCAGTGCGATATTAGTTGCATCTTTCATATTATTTATAGCATGCACTGCTTCTAATTTGTTGAAATTCCATTTTGATGGGACGCTTTTAACTTGGCAGAGTCATATTGGTTGCATCTTTCATGTGGTGTCTAGCTTGCATTGCTTCTTATTTGCTGGAATGGTTTCTGCTTAGTTTACACAAACAGTTGTGAACATGCCATGCCGTCCTGTTTTTCGTACATATTCCATCCTGGTATCATGTGTTTGCCTTACATCAAAGTAGTGATTGTTAGTATCATGCATGAATGAGTTCTGAAGAGAGAATTTTATTGCTTTTTCTTGTCGGTTTTACTTGAAAATTTAAAATCAATAAAGCGGAAGGAAGTTAGCAAGGCATCGGATAAAGGTGCTCCTTCCGAATGGAGGGCCTCTACAGTTTCTACTCCTCCACACCCCCAAGATGATTTCCAAGACAACACATGCATAAACACTCAACAAAGGTGTGTTTATGATGAGCACGTCTCCCCTAGTGCAGCATCACCGGTGCTCCCTCTAACTTGGCACTGTTATATGTGGTTGCATGTTATGTGTGATGTCTAGCTCGTATTGCTTCTAATTTTGTTGAATTCCATCTGCTTACTTTACACATTATACTTGAATAAGACACATGTTCCTGTTTCTAGAACATACAATATTTGTCTATCACACCATGTTCTTACATGAAATTACTACTATTGTGTAACCTGCAACAATCACTTATCATAAGACATGTTTGACTTTGGAGTGTGATATTGGTTACATCTCACATTCTTTTCTAGCTTGTATTACTAATTTGTTGAAATGGCACTTATGACAAGACAGTTTTAACTTGCTGGAGTGATATTCGTTGCATCTTTCATATGGTGTTTAGCTTTCATTGCTTCTAATTTGTTGACATGCCTTCTCCTTAGTTTACACATCATAAGCTGTGAATATGCAATGCTGTGAATATGCAATGGCACTAATGACGAGAGACCTCTAACATGGTAGTGTGATGTTGTTTGCATCTTGCATATGATTTATTTCTTGTACTGCTTCACATTTGTTTAAACGCCATTTATGATGAGACACTGTTAACTTGGCAGAGCGATATTTGTAGCATCTTTCATATGGTGTCTACCTTCCATTGCATTGCTTCTAATTTGGTGAAATGTCTTCTTCTTAGTTTACACATCATAGTTCTGGTTATCTCTTCCATCCTGTTTTTCATACATATTACATCCTCCTATCATGTGGTTGTCTAACATCAAAGTTCAGTTCGTCTGCATCACGCATCAATTTGTTTTGAAGAACTAAATTGTTATTCGTTTTTCTTGTCGGCTTGACTTAACATGGCACAGAGAAAGAGGAAGAAACACAGAATGGCAGGGAATGAGAAGCGGATGAATCCTGCAGATTCTGTTGGTACTGATGGTGCAATAGAAGGTCAAAGTCCAGCAGAAAATTCTACAAACACGACATCCCATGCTACATGAGTTGCAAAAAAAGACAAACAGAAACAAATAGCTGCCACCAAACAAGCAGAGACAACCCTAGTTCTTGCAACACCTACCACGATACTACCAGCTGCACGACGTACTCGTGCGTCAACTGAGCTAGCAGCACGTTCCCAAGCTCCCTTGCCACCTGACACTACTTCCCAAGCACTCTTGACACAAGACGAGTTGGCAATATCAGATGAACCTTGTGAGCTTCAACAGCAAGAAGGTAGTTGCTGGAGTCAAGTTACAGTTGCATGCTTCTTTATATGTAGTCTCACAGTTTGATGTACACTAACACTTCCTATGTTTGTTGTTGGACTAGCACCTAGGCGCAAGAGGAAACAAACATCAGGGATAATGCTCGATAGGTTAACTAAATCTAGAGGAGGAAGAATGAAGATCTGTTTTGTGGCAGGTTTAAAAAGGCCACGTGATGCTACAGAGTCAGCCAAGTTAGTATCAGAGGCAGCGGTTGCTGTTAGGTGTCATGTACGTATCCTCCCAACATGGATTCAGTACAGGAATGACAAAGACGAAACCCAGTTCAACATCTTCCTCGACCATTTATCTGTAAGTATGGTTATGTATGGAAACTAGTAATATCGTCTTGCTCTGTCCAATACTTTCTAGGTTGCTGATAATGAGACTCCCATAATTTTCAACAGATGAGGTTCAAGTTGGATAGCCAAGATGATGCAACCAGACAAGCTTGCACCCATGTTTTCAAGTCTGCTCTGCGACAGTATCGGTATACCTTGAGGAAAACTCACTTTGAAGGAAAGGCTAACAGTGAACTTGCCCAAACATCTCTAGTGGAAAATATATCTGATGAAGACTGGAGAGGCCTTGTTAAACACTGGTCCGATCTGAAGTATCAGGTACATTATATATATGTCATCAGATCACATGTTGAAGTCCTATTTAAGCATATGCCACACAAATCTATCTTCTTGTAGGTGAACTGTTCAAAGAACAAGGCCAACCGTACGAAAGTGAAATTCCAACAGACGACAAGATCTCGTAGCTATATTGCACACCGCGAGGCTCTTGTAATTAGCTACTGTTTCACTCTTTTCGCCATACCATATTATCAGATCTATATTGACTTGTTCCAAATGCAGAGGAAAGCCCGCAAGGACCAAAAAGTACCTGAACCAAATGCTGTGGAAATCTTCAAGGACTGTCACACCAGCAAGAAGAAGGGCATGACTACACCAGTCAAAGCCGCTGTTGTAAGTCCTTAACCCTCGTGCCTTTTAACTACTACTTACTCTGACTTGTGCCTTGAACTGCATGGTTTGCAGCCAATGTCTATTACTCTTTTCAATTATATACACAATTGTCTTAGCGTATCATTGCACCTTACAAGGTTTAAAAGAGAGGAGTGATGTTCCTTTGATCTTGACCCGCAATCTAGTTCCGTGCTGGACTTGCCCACACAACGTTACAATTGCCTGTTTGTCTGTTCTCAGTTGTTTTGTGATATGAATGACGTCATACTATGCTTACCGTATTATAAACTTCGTCTCTTTATCCTTAGCCCTCAATACAATGTGAAGAAATAGACAATACATTAGCGATGGTACATGGTCATATGTTTGGAACCTGGTCTTATTATGTACTTTGCAATAAAATACAACTAATATTTTACATGGGTTCACCAGAATAAGTTCTTTATACAGACCAAAGCTATTTTGTTTGGTTTTGCTGCCTCCTTAATATCTTCTGTTCTGGTACTACTAATGTAAAACCTCAAATTTTCAGCGAGCTATGGAAAAAATGGTGGAACCGCCACCTTTTGAAGGTGGCGAGGCAACTATAACCGCAATGTCAACTCTTGCTGCAGTGGGTCAGTACCTGTCCACTAACAGTGCCAAAAGCACGTTCCTGCGTAATACTGTGTTGGTTGTTTAGGCAATATCGTCCAAACTGCCTCATGATAAAGATATGCAAGCTCAAAGCAATGTTGTATCTGCGCTCCAGACACAAGTCCATTCCCTAACAGAGACCTTTGTGAAACAAGGAGAAACATTGCTCAATGTCGTCAAGATATGCATGGTTTTGAAACCAGACTATCAGACATTTGCTATGTTGTTCAGGAGCCTAGGGGAAATGAAGGCGAGGGTTATGGTGCTCCATCAGACAATACAACATGAAAATGTAACAGCCAGGTCAAATGAACTCAGCTTCTGAACTTCTGGTGGTGCATTTATCTGCTAGACTGTTAAGTTTTATGCCAACCTTCCTTTTGTTATATAGTTGTAATTTGTTTTGGTGTGATACAAAATTTATTCTTAACGTGGAGCCACCGCTTGAAGAAAACAGCAAGCCATTTTTGTATAGTGTAGGGTGTTCCCTATATTTGCACCGGTGGCGATCTTTGATGCCGAGTGGATGTAATCTGTGCAATCGCCTTAATAGCCTAGCGTTAGTTTCGACCTTATTTATTTCCTAGTCTTCTTCCCTGGTTTGCTAGTGGCCGCAACTACCATGGGCCATATACGGGTCGTAGAATCCATGGGTCTCCTATGGGCCGTCGATAAATGGGACAGTAATCGGTGGGCCTCGGGCCGTCGGATAAATGGGTCTAAATGGGCCATAATCGGGAGTAATTGGTACCGGCCCAGCATGGTAACATGCCGTTAATAGGCCGTAGGATAGCAAAGGCTTAATTCTGTCACAGGCATAATGGGTCGTTAATGGGCCAGAATATAGGACGGGCTGGAAACGGCGCAACGGGTTAACAGGCCAGAAATGGGCCGACTCTTGCCATGGGCCGAATTTGGCCCATTAGGGTAACAGGCCAGTAACGGGCCGACTCTTGCCATGGGCTGAACTTGGCCCATTAGTGGAACAGGCCAGTAACGGGCCGACTCTTGCCATGGGCCGAATTTGGCCCATTAGGGGAACATGCCAGTAACGGGCCGGAAGTAATCGAGGGCCGAAAAGGAGCCCAAGAACGTATGGGCCGTCAATAGGCCGAAAGCTAACACGGGCTGGAAACGGCCCATGTAAATCACGGGCCGTTAATGGGTATAAAGAAAATTACTGTTCATTATGGGCTAGAGTCACCGTGGGCCTTTACCTGGGACGACCTATTATGGCACACAAAAATCTTGTGGGCCTTTACCTGGGCCGGCCCATTATGGCCCGCGAAATCTTGTGGGCCTTTAGCTGGGCCAGCCCATTATGGTCCACAAAATCTCATGGGCCTTTAGCTGGGCCGGCCCATTATGGTCCACAAAATCTTGTGGGCCTTTAGTTGGGCCGACCCATTTAAACTTGTTGGGCCGTGCCACGTGTCGACGTATCATAGGCGCCTTATGTCCAGTGAGTGGATGACATCTGTCCCGACGATGAGCCGACACGTGTTTCCTCTAGCCAATGATGATTTTACACGTGGAAAATCCCCATTGGTCAGGGCTGTTAACGGGTTATCGGATCCAAAACTCGACCCGATAGCTTAACGCCGTTCCGTTACGGTGGATGCCACATGTCGATCACCCTTGACGAAAGCACTTCTGTGACGCGTGATTTATCGTCATGGAAGTGGACACTACCGTGATGATAATTTTGGTAATGTCATGGAACACTTCTACGACAGCACAGGTATGACTATCTTGATTCTGTCATAAATTTGTCATGGATGTACATGCATGACAAAAAAGTGACCTACTGTGACAAACACGTATCATCACAGAAGTGTATTTTTTTGTAGTGGAGGTAAACTACTCACACTTCATCGGAGGGGCTATGGTGATGATGTAGAAGCCCTCCGTGATCGATGCCCCTCCGGCGGAGCTCCGAAACAGGCCCCAAGATGGGATCTCGTGGATACAAAAAGTTGCGGCGGTGGAATTAGGTTTTTGGCTCTGTATCTGATCGTTTGGGGGTACGTAGGTATATATAGGAGGAAGGAGTACGTCCGTGGAGCAACAGCAGGCCCACGAGGGTGGAGGGCGCGCCCGGTGGGGGTAGGTGCGCCCCCTACCTCGTGGCCTCCTCTTTTGTGTCTTGACGTAGGGTCCAAGTCTCCTGGGTCTTATTCATTGAGAAAATCTCGTTCCCGAAGGTTTCATTCCGTTTGGACTCTGTTTGATATTCCTTTTCTTCGAAACCCTAAAACAGGCAAAAACAACAATTCTGGGCCGGGCCTCCGGTTAATAGGTTAGTCCCAAAAATAATATAGAAGTGGATAATAAAGCCCAATAATGTCCAAAATAGTAGATAATATAGCATGGAGCAATCAAAAATTATAGATACATTGGAGACGTATCACCACCCCTCGGGAGAGTCGCGCGAGGGGGCTTGGCACGGGGGTTGCGCTCGGGTCACGCCCAAGCGCACACCACCCAACCAGGTCCTCCGGACCTGGGCGTCGCGCGGCCCTCCCAAGGCCTCGGCGAGGGAAGGTATGGAAATTGTTTGAACGTCAAGGGGACTCCTGAGCATCGCGACTTAGGAGCCTAATTGGTCACGTAGCCCCTCACTCCTTGGTCCGTCCTGGTCTCCGGTCGGCCCAACGGTGGTTGTGGTATGCGTGGGGCCGGGCTCTGCCGACGTAGAACATTAATCTATCCTCACGAACTCTCCCTATATGTTGTTCGCACGTCAAGGGGGACTCCCGAGCATCGCGACTCAGGAGCCTAACTGGTCACGTAGCCCCTCACTCCTTGGACCGTCCTGGTCTCCGGTCGGCCCAATGGCGGTTGAGGTATGCGCGGGGGTGGGCTCTGCCGACGCAAAACAAAGCAAATAGGAAGGGAAAACGCAGAATCTCAAAGCAAATATTACAAGCATACTATTCTCACAGTACCAAATGAAAAGTCTAAGCGCCTCCACGAGGCCTGATGTATGTCGCAGGGACTTGTCAAGTCGTGCAGTCATTGAGGCAGCGTGGGGAAGCGGAGACACCCACGTCCAATCAACCGCCATGCGTCAACCGAGGCCGCATGCTTTTGGGGGCCTGTGATGCTCCGAACTTGACCCTTGGCTTCGCCGCGAAGCCAAGCCCGCGCACACCTTGGGCCCGGGGGCTACTGTCGGCGTTCTAGGAACGGGGGTCCCCGGACTTGCCTGCCTGCAGAGCGGCGTGGTGGAGCCCGCAGGCCGTATGGCCCATCTACATCAAGAAAGCATCCAAGACCCTCGCGAGGGTCCAAGCCTCGCAAGGCAGACGGTGCAAGACCTCCTCCCAAGCGGCCTAGTTAGGCAGGCTCGCGAGAGGCGGAGATATCAAGGCGAGGTGAACCTCATGAGGCTCTCGTGATGTGAGCCATGACGATCGACACCAGGCGGGCGCCAGCGTGCGCAGCGTCCTTGTTTCCTCTTTGGTGCAAAGGAGGCAAGCGCAGCCGCGAAGTACCGAGGCATCAGGCAAAGGTTGCCATTTTGGTGCAATGAGACCAAGACCATGGACTGCAAGACGAAGGTCATCGTGGAGCCCAAGACGGTGTCACCACCAGAGCTTTGTGCAGGAGAAGACTACTTTTGTCAGGATGGCTCGTACTAGCTGTCCCCCTTCAAATTAGCCCTCCATTGTTGGCTCCCTTCCCGCTCGATATTTGGGAAGAGGACTAGGGCCTCTATAAATAGTACTAGCCACCACCATAGTAGGGGGATGAGACCCAGAGACACACCACAAATTCACACGCGCAAGAACACCTCAACCTCAGGAGGCTGTTCATCCCTTGTATTTTTCATCATCAGCCAAAGAGGCAATCCACCACCACCACACTGGAGTAGGGTATTATAGCACAACTGTGGCCTGAACCAGTATAAACCCGGTGTCTTTCTGTGTTGCGAGTTCGTCGAGTTCGTCCGCGAGATCTAGCGAGCTAGAGCGTAGATTGGTAGGAGGGAAAGACTTCACGCGCACCCCAGTGTTCGAACCTTAAGGGTTAGCCGGAGCCCCCACATCCGACAGGACTTATTCAAGAAGTTCAACATGCAAGAATGCAAAGGTACGACTACACCCATGCCTACTAGTGGACATCTTGATTTGACCAAAGATGGTGAACCAGTTGATCAAAAGGTTTACCGCTCCATGATTGGCTCATTGTTATATCTATGTGCCTCTCGTCCCGATATTATGCTAAGTGTGTGCATGTGTGCACGATATCAAGCGGCTCCTAAAGAATGTCACCTTAAGGCTGTGAAAAGGATAGTGATATACTTAATACACACACCAAATTTTGGCATTTGGTATCCTAAGAGGTCTTCTTTCGATCTTGTTGGTTACTCCGATTCGGACTATGCCGGAGACAAGGTTGACAGAAAGTCCACTTTGGGTACTTGTCAATTTCTTGGTAGATCCCTTGTGTCTTGGTCTTCTGAGAAACAAAACTCGGTATCCTTATCCACAGCCTAAGCGGAATACATTACCGCTGGTTCATGTTGTGCTCAATTACTTTGGATGACCCAAACTCTCAAGGACTATGGGATATATGTGAAACATGTTCCATTGCTTTGTGACAATGAAAGTGCTATCAAGATTGCTCACAATCCCGTGCAACATTCTCGAACTAAGCATATTGAAGTTTGTCATCATTTCATTCGAGATCACGTTGCCAAAGGGGACATTGATCTTAAGCATGTTCGCACCGATAAGCAATTGGCAGATATATTCACCAAACCGCTTGATGAGAAAGTATTTTGCCGTTTGATAGGTGAATTGAACATCATTGATGCTTCAAACTTGAAGTAGAAACTCCATTTGGATACATGCAAGGCATGAGCCCTTGACTAATCCTTGATATTTCTTTCATGTTGCTATTTACATGATTTCGATATATTTGCACCATTGCTTGCTATCTAACCCTTGTAGGTACTTGGATGAATCTAAATCTATGAAATTGCAACCCACTCACATCATGAGCAATTTCTACATCACCAAGTCTCTACACAATGGTGGTTGAAGACAAGGAAGCACGAAACTCTTCAAACATATCCTTTGACAAATTCTTGGATACACAAGTGCTCTTCCTTGCAAGACTAACCCATGTAGGTAGATGAACTCAAATTCCAAGTGGTGCTCCCAACTCTTGATGAGCTACATCAACCTTGAGCAACCCACACAAGTCCAACTACATGATCAAGATCAACGCCACCACCCAAGGTATGTTATTCCATCTTAGAGAAGCTTTACTCCAAGTCATGGGTCAAAGAAACTCAACAAGATGTGAATACATCAAGATGCTTAAACGAAAAATGGTAACCCCATTTTGATCTTAAAACGATGAGTATTACCTATGGTCAAGTGTCCTCACTTGACTCCTAAGTCAATATACTCTAACATTCACAGTCAAAAAAATATACTCTAACATAAGTGACTTTGTCGCCGACCAATTCTAGATGAAGTTCTTTTGTGTTTCTCTGTGCTCTTGCATTTGTCTCATGCATATTTATTTTCCCCTTTAAAAAAAACTTCATCTAGATTTCCTTTCTGATTATGTGTGTTCTGCATTCCCTGCATCCAATTGATTGCAAATCTTTCAGCAAATTCCTTGCAAATCCTTGTGAGATTTTTCCTGCCTAGTGAGCTGAGGTGACAAGTGTTTTCACTGTGATGAACTCGGTCACACCGGTTTGTTTCCTTCGGTCCAACCGAATCCTTTCGGTGTCACCGAAGCACACAACTCAGTGCTACCGATTTCACTGCAGGAAAGACAGCTTGCCACTTGTTCCTACATTCTTTTTGCTCGAGCTCCACTCAATGATTCTTGTCCTCTACCAGCATCACATTCATCTTGCTGCTTTTCTTTGTGACTCAAGGACCAAACCCATTTGTAACAAAAATCCAGAAGAACCCTTCTTGGAAATTGATGTCAAAGGGGAAGAGAGAGATCATATCAAAGCTTAATCATTTATATAGGGGGAGAGAATAACTCAGGGGAGAGTGTAAGAAACCCCATATAATTTGTGTTAAAGAGGAGAGAAGTCACATGTCTTTAAGAGGGGAAAGATGATACGTCTCCATCGTATCAACTTTTCCAAACACTTTTGCCCTTGTTTTGGACTCTAACTTGTATGATTTGAATGGAACTAACCCGGACTGACGCTGTTTTCAGCAGAATTGCCATGATGTTGTTTTATGTGCAGAAAACAAAAGTTCTCGGAATGACCTGAAACTCCACGGAATACCTTACAATAAATAATAAAAAATCCTCGCCAAAGATGAAGACCAGGGGGCCCACACCCTTGCCATGAGGGTGGGGGGCGCGCCCCTCCTAGGGCGCCCCCTACCTCGTGGGCCCCCTGGAGACCCCCCGACTCCAACTCCAACTCTATATAACTGCTTTCGGGGAGAAAAAAAATAGGAGAGAAGAAATCATCGTGTTTTACAATACGGAGCCGCCGCCAAGCCCTAAAACCTCTCGGGAGGGCTGATCTGGAGTCTGTTCAGGGCTCCAGAGAGGGGGATTCATCGCCGTCGTCATCATCAACCGTCCTCCATTACCAATTTCATGATGCTCACTGCCGTGCGTGAGTAATTCCATCGTAGGCTTGCTTGACGGTGATGGGTTAGATGAGATTCACCATGTAATCGAGTTAGTTTTGTTAGGGTTTGATCCCTAGTATCCACTATGTTCTGAGATTGATGTTGCTATGACTTTGCTATGCTTAGTGCTTGTCACTAGGGCCCAAGTGCCACGATTTCAGATCTAAACCTATTATATTTTCATCAATATATGAGAGTTCTTGATCCTATCTTGCAAGTCCATAGTCACCTATTATGTGTTATGATCCGTTAACCCTGAAGTGACAATAATCGGGATACTTATCGGTGATGACCGTAGTTTGAGGAGTTCATGTATTCACTATGTGCTAATGCTTTGTTCCGGTTCTCTATTAAAAGGAGGCCTTAATATCCCTTAGTTTCCATTAGGACCCCGCTGCCACGGGAGGGTAAGACAAAAGATGTCATGCAAGTTCTTTTCCATAAGCACGTATGCCTATATTCGGAATACATGCCTACATTACATTGACGAATTGGAGCTAGTTCTGTGTCACCCTATGTTATGACTGTTACATGATGAACCGCATCCGGCATAATTATCCATCATTGATCCAATGCCTACAAGCTTTCCATATACTGGTTTACGCTTATTTACTTTCCCGTTGCTATTGTTACAATCACTACAAAATACCAAAAACATTACTTTGCTTTCATTACTCTTTTGTTACCATTACCATCACTATCATATTACTTTGCTACTAAACACTTTGCTGCAGATACTAAGTTTCCAGGTGTGGTTGAATTGACAACTCAGCTGCTAATACTTGAGAATATTCTTTGGCTCCCCTTGTGTCAAATCAATAAATTTGGGTTGAATACTCTACCCTCGAAAGCTGTAGCGATCCCCTATACTTGTGGGTTATCAAGACTAATTTCTGGTGCCATTGCCGGGGAGCATAGCTCTATTCTTTGAGTCACTTGGGATTTATATCTGCTGGACACTATGAAGAATTTGAAAGATGCTAAGAAAACAATTTATCCCTCAACTACGAGGGGAGGTAAGGAACTGCCATCTAGCTCTGCACTTGATTTACCTTCTGTTATGAGTAAGCTTGCGACACCTAAACCTGCTTCTTCTATTCGTTCTGATATGTCGCATGTTATTGATGATGCTACTTCTGCTATACATGATACTTATGATGAAACTATCTCTATGCCTGATGGACAGAGATCCAGTGCCTTGCCCACAGCAAGGCACGGTGTAACTGGCGGACGGGCAGCCGTTGGATGCAGGGGGCGGTTCAGATTGAGTGCTGTAGCACAAAACACTGTAGCTGACACTGTAGACGAGGGTACTATGGATAATCTCCTGTAGATGAGTTACTGTAGCTCGGGTACTGTTCACACAGATCTGTCCGTTGATCCTCGATCGGACGGGGTGGAGAGGGGAGCCAGTCACCGTACTGTTCACCGTTGACTTGCTCATAGCAAGTCACTGGATCTCAATCCATGCCTGATACTACTATGCCACTTAGTGATTTGCTCGAGGAATGACTTGCTAGGGCTAGAGAGATTGAAAATATTGAATTTGATTATGAAGATGAAAGTGATGATGAAGAATCACTTGTTATTTCTGAGGGTTATTTATTTGATCAAGATGCTTCTTTAGCTATTTTAGCTTGCAAAGATAGATATGAACTCAAAAGGTTATTAGCTAAATGGAATAAGCAATCTCTGAATGCTAGGATGAGACTTGACCCTGCTTTTGCTACTTCACCTATTTGTGTTACTAATAAGGATTATGAATTCTCTGTTGATCCTGACATAATTACTTTAGTTGAATCTGATCCTTTTCATGGCTATGAATCTGAAACTGTTGTGGCACATCTTACTAAATTAAATGATATAGCCACCCTGTTCACTAATGATGAGAGATCTCGCTACTTTTATATCCTTAAAATATTTCTGTTCTCATTAAAGGGTGATGCTAAGATATGGTTTAATTCTCTTGATCCTGGTTGTGTGCATAGTCCCCAGGATATGATTTACTACTTCTTTGCTAAATATTTCCCTGCTCATAAGAAACAAGCTGCTTTAAAGGAAATATACAACTTCGTGCAAATTAAAGAAGAGAGTCTCCCACAAGCTTGGGGGAGGCTTCTCAAGTTACTTAATGCTTTGCCTAATCATCCTCTTAAGAAAAATGAAATACTTGATATCTTTTATAATGGACTAACCGATGCTTCCAGAGATTACCTGGATAGTTATGCTGGTTCTCTTTTCAGGGAAAGAACACCGGATGAAGCTGAAATCTTACTGAATAATATGTTGACAAATGAAAATAATTGGGCACCTCCTGAGCCAGCTCCTGCTCCAATGAATGATCCTATTCCTAAACCAACTCCGAAGAAGAGAGGTGTTCTATTTCTCAGTCCCGAAGATATGCAAGAGGCAAAGAAATCTATGAAAGAAAAAGGTATTAAAGGTGAAGATGTTAAGAATTTACCTCCTATTGAAGAAATACATGGTCTTAATTTACCGCCTATTGAAGAAACATATGATATTAATCCTTTATTTATTGAAGAACCTCCAGACCTTGATAACCCGACATAGGTAGTAAAGGTAAATTCTCTCTATAGATATGATAAAGCTGAAATCCCTCCAGCTAAAATTGCTAGTCAATGCTTGGATGAGTTTGATAATTTTATGTTTAAGCAAGAAGACTTAAATGCTTATTTTGGTAGACAATTAAAACAAGATGCTGATATGATTAAATACTTGGGTGATTATATGGCTAATATTAGAGGTGAACTTAAACTTGTTAGCAAACATGCTTCTATGGTTACCACTCAAGTAGAACAAGTACTTAAAGCTCAAAAGAATTGCTCAATGAGATGAATAGTAAGAAAAATGATTATGCTGTTAAAGTGGCTACTAGAACTGGTATAATGACTCAGGAACCTTTGTATCCTTGTCACGCCCTCGATGCGGCTATAGCTCCCACGTGTCGAGGCACGACTTAGAGACATAACCGCATTGAAAGCAATGTCGCAAGTTAGGCAATCATCACAACATCCCATGTAATATAAATAATGAAGGGGAGATACATAGTTGGCTTACACTCGCCACATCACACAAAGTACATGAATAGCATTACATCAAACAAACACTCATGGCCCGACTACGACGCTAGAATAAAAGATAACCCAACATGCGACACGGTCCCGATCACCCCAACTGGGCACCACTACTGATCATCAGGGAAAGACACGTAGTATCAGCATGAGTCCTCATCGAACTCCCACTTGAGCTCAAGCGCGTCATCTGGAACGGAGTCATCAGGCCCTGCATCTGGTTTGGAAGTAATCTGTGAGCCACAGGGCCTCAGCAATCTCGCACCCTCGTGATCAAGACTATTCAAGCTTAAAGGTAAGGCAAGGTAATTATGTGGAGCTGCAGCAAGCGACTAGCATATATGGTGGCTATCCTGTTCGCAAAAGAGAGCGAGAAGAGAGGGCAAAGCGCGAACGAGTAACTAAAGAGCATCCTGCGGCAAGCATTACTCCAACACTGTGTTCACTTCCCGGACTCCGCCGAGAAGAGACCATCACGGTAACTCACACTATTGATTCATTTTAATTAAGTTAAGGTTCAAGTTATCTACAACCGGACATTAACAAATTCCCATCTGCCCATAACCGCGGGCACGACTTTCGAAAGTTCAAATCCCTGCAGGGAAGTCCCAACTTAGCCCATGACAAGCTCTCACGGTCAACGAAGGAATAGACCTCCTCCCGAGACTTTCCGATCAGACTCAGCACCTCGGTTCTTCAAGACACTTCGACAGGTTAAAACAAATCCAGCAACACCGCCCGAATGTGCCGATAAATCCCGATAGGAGCTGCACATATCTCTTTCTCAGGGCACACTCAGATTGTCTAAACTTCCGGTAGGCCAGCCCAGAGTTGCCCCTGGTAGCCACCGGCGGCTGACGAGTTGGACCAACACTCAGAGGAGCACTGGCCCGGGGGGGGGGGGGTTAAATAAGATGACCCTCGGGCTCCGGAAACCCAAGGGAAAAAGAGGCTAGGTGGCAAATGGTAAAACCAAGGTTGGGCATTGTTGGAAAAGCTTTAATCAAGGCGAACTATCAAGGGTTCCCATTATAACCCAACCGCGTAAGGAACGCAAAATCCGGGAACATAACACCGATATGACGGAAAACTAGGGCGGCAAGAGTGGAACAAAATAGTAGGCGAGAGATCGAGCCTTCCAATCTTCACCAAGTATATAGATGCATTAAGATAACATGGAAATATAATGATATCCCAACAAGTAAATAATATTCCAACAAGGAACGGTCTCCAATCTTCACCTGCAACTAGCAACGCTATAAGAGGGGCTGAGCAAAGCGGTAACATAGCCAATCAACGGTTTGCTAGGACATGGTGGGTTAGAGGTTTGACAAGGAAATTTGGGAGGCATGATAGGCAAGTGGTAGGCATCGTAGCATAGGCATGGCAAAAGAGCGAGCATCTAGCGAAGCAAAGATAGTAGTGATTTCGAGGGTATGATCATCTTGCCTGCAAAGTTGTCAGAGTTGACTGGATCTTCGGAAGCAAACTCAATGGGCTCCTCGTTAGTGAAATCTTCTCCCGGCTCTACCCAAACAAGACAAACAAGCAACAAGGACACAATCAACCACGTGCAAACTCGAACAACATGATGCAAAGATGGTATGCTATGCGGGATGCAATATGTGATGCATATGCAAGATTTGACAAGGAATGCATGAACCTGGCCTCAACTTGGAAATCCAAGTGTGCCACTGGAAAGATGAGATGAAATCTCTTGAAAATGATATAAAGAACGCCGGAATCGGAGTTACGGTTAGGAAATGGCAAGCAATTCAAATATGACCACGTTCTGCGATATACAGCAAGTAGCCATCTAAATGCAACAAGATGAACATGCTACAACACCCAAACATGGCATCAAAATACATGGCGGGGATCCATTCAAGATGCTTAACAAAAGTCTAGCACTGAGCTACGGCCAATTCATCCATTAACAGGTTCAAACAAGCATGGCAAAAATGCATTTGGCAAGCAGATCTCAGACTTAGTGAAATTAACACTTGTCTGGAATTTCAGATCAGATAGCACTCTTTGGAGCATGAAAATAATATGCTACAGGATCTAAACATGGCAAAGTAAAGAATGACATGGAGCTACTCAAAGAGCTTAACAAAAGTCCCTTAGTGACCTTGAGCCAAAAGGGATCAGAAAATACATTTGCAAGCATGTGAACATGGCAAAAACATAATCAGTTCTCAGACTTAGTGAAAACTGGAGCATGCTGAAACAGATATCAAGTAGGCATGTTTACGAGCTCGATGCACTTACTACCGAGCAAGTCATGACAATCTAAGCATACACCCATCAAGAATACACAAAATACAAGCTAGACATGGCAAGAACAATAACATAGCATGCACGGATCAACTACAACATCATCGGCAAAATCGCTAACAAGTAGACAATCTTCCTAGATTCATGAAATGACAAAAGTAGAGCTCGATTGACTCAAGCTAGGGTGCTCTATAATTGCAAACAAAGACATAGATGGGTAGAGCACTACAAGATTAACAAAACATCCTTACTGATCATCCTCAAAAGAGGCACGAATCGCTAGGAAACAACATGAACATATGGCCATATGAGATAAACAGATCAAGGACTTAGTGGAAATGCTAAGTCCCTGAAATCAGCATTAACGAATGCTCCACTTTGCAAGCTTGTGCTAGTCACCACACACATCACAAAAATACATGGGTTGCACCTCTGGATAGATGGAAAAACCTATAACAAAACTCATGTAGAGCACCAGGGCATATCATGCATACAATAATCATGGCAAAAATGACAAATATCTAATTGGAGTAGCAGATCTGACAATTATCTCAAATAGCATTCTTCTAATAGCATTTCGGGTATCAAGATGAACTCAAATGAAAATGATGCAATGAGATGAAATGATGTACTCTTTGAGATGAACATTTTCATATGCTATATGACCAAAACGGAGCTACGGATGCGGAGATACAACATGATGAAATATGCAAAATAAACTGCAGACTTGGGAAAAAATAACGAAGTCAACCCTAGGTTTTTTCGAATCCGGATCTGAGATCCAGCGGCACTGTTCACGTGCGGTGCACGAGGTTGGCCGGGGACGAAGAACGCGGCGGCCGGAGGAGGAGGGACTCGCCGGAGTTGCCGGGGCCGACGAGGGGAGGCGAGGAGGCGGCAGTCGGGCGACGGTGAGGCCCGGCCGCGTTGGGCGGCGGGGCGCCGGAGCCGGACCGACGAGGAGGCGCAGCGGGCTCGCTCCGGCCGGCGACGAGGGCTGCGGCTGACGCGGTCTCACGGCGGCGCGGCGAGGGAGCCAGTCGGCGGGCGAAGCGGATCGACGGGCGAAGGGAGGCGCCCCCCGATGGGCTTGGAGGGCCCGGTGCGGGCCTGCCCGGGCCGGCGGCGAAGTGGGCACGCGGCCGCCACGTGGCAAGTCGCGGTTGGCTGCGGGCGGCGGACAATGTCCGGCTCCGTCCGGACGTGTCTGGCAGCGGCGGAGGAGATATTTTTAGGGTTTGGACGGGGGAGATCCGGATTTTCGAGGAGGGGTCTTTATATAGAGGTGGAGGGAGCTAGGAGAGTCCAAATGAGGTGCGGTTTTCGGCCACGCAATCGTGATCGAACGCTCTAGATGATGGAGAGGGTTTTGGTGGGTTTTGGGCCAACTTGGAGGGGTGTTGGGCTGCAACACACACGAGGCCTTTTCGGTCCCTCGGTTAACCGTTGGAGTATCAAACGAAGTCCAAATGGTACGAAACTTGACAGGCGGTCTACCGGTAGTAAACCAAGGCCGCTTGGCAAGTCTCGGTCCAATCCGGAAATGTTTAATCCCCACACATGAAAGAAAGGTAGAAATGACCACCGGAGGAGAACGAAGCGCCGGAATGCAAAACGGACAACGGGGAAAATGCTCGAATGCATGAGATGAACACGTATGCAAATGCAATGCACATGATGACATGATATGAGATGCATGACAATGACACAACACACGAAGACAAAAAAACCCGAACCTTAGAAAATAAAATAACTTAACGCCGAAAATGGCAAGAGTTGGAGTACATATTGGGTAAATCACATCCGGGGTGTTACAATCCTGAAGGCCACCCTAAGAGAATTGAGCAAGATTCTCAGAGAAATAAAATTGATGCACCTAGTTCTTCTAAAAAGAAGAAAAAGAAAAATGATAGAACTGTGCAAACTTCTAGTGAACCTATTGTTGAACCACCTAATAATCCAAATGATATCTCTATGTCTGATGCTAAAACACAATCTGGTAATGAACATGAACCTAATGAAAATGTTAATGATGATGTTCATAATGATGCTCAACCTAGTAATGATAATGATGTAGAAATTGAACCTGCTGTTGATCTTGATAACCCACAATCAAAGAATCAACGTTATGATAAGAAAGACTTTGTTAATAGGAAACATGGTAAAGAAAGAGAGCCTTGGGTTCAGAAACCCATGCCTTTTCCTCCCAAAACATCCAAGAAAAAGGATGATGAGGATTTTGAGCGCTTTGCTGAAATGATTAGACCTATCTTTTTGCGTATGCGATTGACTGATATGCTCAAACAGATCCTTATGCTAAGTACATGAAAGATATTATTACAAATAAAAGAAAGATACCGGAAGATGAAATTTCCATCATGCTTGCTAATTATACTTTTAAGGGTGGAATACCAAAGAAACTTGGAGATCCAGGAGTACCTACTATACCATGCTCCATTAAAAAAAACTATGTTAAAACTGCTTTATGTGATCTTGGAGCCGGTTTTAGTGTTATGCCTCTCTCTTTATATCGTAGACTTGACTCAAATAAGTTGACACATACTAAAATATCTTTGCAAATGGCTGATAAACCAACTGCTATACCTGTCCACATTTGTGAGGATGTGCCTGTTGTGGTTGCAAGCGTTACTTTTTTAACGGACTTTGTTATTCTTGATATTCCCGAGGACGATAGCATGTCTATTATTCTTGGAAGACCTTTTCTTAATACTGCAGGGGCTGTTATTGATTGCAACAAAGGCAATGTCACTTTTCATGTTAATGGTAATGAGCACATGGTACACTTTCCAAGGAAACAACCTCAAGTTCATAGTATTAACTCTATTGGAAAAATTCCATCGATTATATTTGGAGGTTTTGAATTTCCTCTTCCTATTGTCAAGAAGAAATATGATATTCTTATTATTGGGGATGTGCATATCCCCGTTGAGGTAACCTAGTGTTATTCGAAATTTCTCCGATTTCATGTTAGTCGGAATGAGTTTGTTAACAAGACTTGACCAACCTTGTTAGTGGATTCCTTTTGACGAGCATGAGATGGATGAAACTAGAAGCACAACCTTCTGCACCCCACTTTTACTTTCTGTTTTTTATATTAAATAAAGTGAAAATAAATAATTTCCTGTCTATTATCTGATTATCCGTGCAATATAAAAATACCTCGAAAATAAAAGTTCTCCAAATGCCCTGAAAATTAAATATGATTTTTATAGAATATTTGAGGATTTATGGAACAAAGAACACACCAGGGGGGCCAACCACCTTGCCACGAGGGTGGAGGGCGCGCCCACCCCCCTAGGGCGTGCCCCCTACCTCGTGGGCCCACGGTGGCCCTCCTCCACTTATTCCTGCACCCATCTTCTTCTTCTTCCTCCCACAAACACGAAAAACCAACTCAAGCACGAGTTCCAGCCCTCTTTGCTGCCATTTTTGATCTCCTTGCTCAAATCACCTCTCACAAAACTGCTTGGGAAGATTGTTCCTTGGTATGTGACTCCTCCATTGGTCCAATTAGTTTTTGTTCTAGTGCTTTATTCATTGAAAATTTGTGTTGCTTAGGTGACCCTGTTCTTGAGCTTGCATGTCAAATTTATATGGTCAAAAGTAGTTTTGTTGCATGATATAGGCCCTAGGCACTTGTAGGAGTAGTTTCTATCAATATTATTGAGTTTGGTTTACTTTTATTTTGAAGTTACTAAAAATTTTCAGAATTTTTTCAGAGGAATAAATATGCTTAGGAAAATGTTCCAAGGTGGTTCTTCAAAGAAGCAAGGACCCAGGCTTGCAATGCGTGATGCTGACGAAGAGCCACCAAGAGACGCTCTAGTGCGTCCTTGTGAGTGGCCTTCTGAAAATTTTATGGATCGAGCGGGAATTAAAGAAGAATTTAACACATATGTGCGTAATGCCGGTCTTGAGGACTTTGAGGCAGACAAATGCCCCCAGTATCATGATCTCACAAGCTCTTTTGTGAGGAGGTTTGAGTATTCATCTTCGCGTAATTCTCCTTAGGTCATGTTTGATCTTTATAAAAAATCTTATACCATGGACTTGGAGGATTTCACTTTTGCTTGCAAACTTCCACAATGGGGTAGTGTTAGAGATGCCCCTAAATCTGAATTTAGAAACTTTCTTGCTAGTATAACTGTAGGGGAATCTAGAGATAAAACGCAAGCTACCACAGGGAGCATTCACTTTCCTGCTATACATTATTTTGCTCTCTTCATAGGTAGGTGCATAAATGCTAAGGATGAAGCATGTCACATGTGTGTCCCTGACCTTAGCATTCTCAAGAGTGCTGTGTCAGGAGACCAATCTTATCATATGGGAGCCATTGTAGCTCGTAGGTTGCATCATAATAGACATAATGGAGATTTTTTTGGAGGAATTTATGCAACCCGCTTAGCTAAATTTCTTGAGATAGACGTTCGTGAAGGAGACATGGAGTTGTCTCCTGCTTATTTAGATTTTGATTCTATGGTTTCCCACCATTTTGCCGAGAGGAACGAATCACCTCTCCAGTACCGACTAATCTTTGACAGACGCTGTGCTGTCCATATTACTCTCCCTGCTCCTGCTTTCTTTGATTATCAGGCAAGAGGAGGATATACTATTACCAAAGAGGAGGCAAATGAGTACGAGAGGATAGCGAAGGCCGCTCGTCGCCACACTGCAGCTCAGGAGGCGATAGCCGCTACATCACAGTACGACCCCAACAACTATTATTATGGATATCAGCCAGGCTAGCCGTGTCCATAGACCAACTTAGGCCAAAAGCCTAAGCTTGGGGAAGTACGTATTTCTCACCGAGATTACATTTATGTTCACACACACTCATTGCTAGATGTCGATGCTCATACTTTTTCACTGTATCATCCATGCTAGTTTATTTCCTTTTATGCTTTCTTCTTGTGTGTTTGATAAACCTTAAGAAAAAACCAAAAAAAATTAGTTGTAGCTTTTAATTAATTTACTTTCCATGCTTGCAGTAGTAATTAAAAAGAAAACCCAAAAATATTTCATGTTCTTCTTTTGCTGGTTGGGAGCTTTCCCGTGTAAATAGTTTTATTTCTTTTCTTTGGGGGTCAGTAGGAGAATACCATGATTAAATTGTTGAAGTGGCTCTTATATGCATTATTGTTGATTTAACCAAGAACACATATTGCTTTGTCTTCTCCTGTTTATTGAATGCTTGCCGATTCCAGCTTAGTCTAATGCACGTGCACTCTTATTATTATTCACATCGTTCAGTCATGCAAGTGAAGGGCAATTATGATGATATATGATGGACTGACTGAGATGAGAAAAGCTGGTATGAACTCTACCTCTTTTGTTTTTGTAAATATGATGAGTTCATCGTTCTTGATTCAGCTTGTTATGAATAAACATGTTTGCAATGACAATTAGAGATCATAGTTGCTTGTGCCATGCTTGATTAGCAATGAGTTATAATGGTTTACCTTGCATGCCAACATGCTATTAAAATGGTTATGATGTGGTATGATAGGGTGGTATCCTCCTCTGATTGATTTAAGTGACTTGACTTGGCACATGTTCATGCATGTAGTTGAAACAAATCAACATAGCCTTCACGATATTTATGTTCATGGTGGATTATATCCTACTCATGCTTGCATCCAATGTTTATTAATTTTAATGCATGTACATGGCTGTTGTCGCTCTCTAGTTGGTCGCTTCCCAGTCTTTCGCTAGCCTTCACCTGTACTAAGTGGGAATACTGCTTGTGCATCCAAACTCCTTAAACCCCAAAGGTATTCAACATGAGTTCACTGTACCTTCCTATATGCGGTATCTACCTGCCGTTCCAAGTAAATTTGTATGTGCCAAACTCTAAACCTTCAAATAACCATCCTGTTTTGTATGCTCGAATAGCTCATGTATCAACTAGGGCTGTCTGTATCTTCCATGCTAGGCGGGTTATTCTCAAGAGGAGTGGACTCCGCTCCTCACTCACGAGATAAATGGCTGGTCACCGGGATGCCCAGTCCCATGCTTTATGCAAACTAAATCAAAATAATTGCAAACAAAAGTCCCCCTGGGACCTGATGTATGTTGGAGGCACTCGTTGTTTCGAGCATGCCATGGATTGCTGTTTGTTGGTGGAGGGGGAGTATAAACTTTACCATTCTGTTTGGGAACCGCCTATAATGTGTGTAGCATGGAAGATATCGCCATCTCTTGGTTGTTATGTTGACAATGAAAGTATACCACTCAAAATATTATTCACCTCTATTTCAAAGCCGAGCTCTGGCACCTGTACAAATCCCTGCTTTCCTCTGCGAAGGGCCTATCTATTTACTTTTATGTTGAGTCATCACCCTCTTATTAAAAAGCACTAGCTGGAGAGCGCAGCTGTCATTTGCATTCATTATTGTTAGTTTACATTGGGTGGGACTATGATTGGATCTCTTTTACCATGAATTACAATGTCTAGTCAGTCCTTGATCTTTAAAGGTGCTCTGCATTTATGTTTTGCGGTCTCAGAAAGGGCTAGCGAGATACCATCTTGTTATATCATATTATGATTGTTTTGAGAAAGTGTTGTCATCCAAGATTTATTATTATGGCTTGCTAGTTGATTATGTTATTGATATGGGTAATCATGAGACCTGAGAATTATTGCAAATGTGGTTAGTTATAATCTTTGCTGAAAACTTGAACGCTAGCTTGACATATTTACAACAACAAGAGCAAACAGAGTTTGTAAAAGTTTTTCTTTATTTCTTTTAGTTTGTCAACTGAATTGCTTGAGGACAAGCAAGGGTTTAATATTGGGGGAGTTGATACATCTCCGTCGTATCTACTTTTCCAAACACTTTTGCCCTTGTTTTGGACTCTAACTTGTATGATTTGAATGGAACTAACCCGGACTGACGCTGTTTTCAGCACAATTGCGATGATGTTGTTTTATGTGCAGAAAACAAAAGTTCTCGGAATGACCTGAAACTCCATGGAATACCTTACAATAAATAATAAAAAATCCTCGCCAAAGATGAAGACCAGGGGCCCCACACCCTTGCCACAAGGGTGGGGGGGCGCCCCCCTAGGGCGCGCCTCTACCTCGTGGGCCCCCTGGAGACCCCCCGACTCCAACTCCAACTCTATATAACTGCTTTCGGGGAGAAAAAAATAGGCGATAAGAAATCATCGCGTTTTACGATACGGGGCCGCCGCCAAGCCCTAAAACCTCTCAGGAGGGTTGATCTAGAGTCTGTTCGAGGCTCCGGAGAGGGGGATTCATCGCTGTCGTCATCATCAACCATCCTCCATCACCAATTTCATGATGCACACCGCCGTGCGTGAGTAATTCCATCGTAGGCTTGCTGGACGGTGATGGGTTAGATGAGATTCACCATGTAATCGAGTTAGTTTTGTTAGGGTTTGATCCCTAGTATCCACTATGTTCTGAGATTGATGTTGCTATGACTTTTCTATGCTTAATGCTTGTTACTAGGGCCCGAGTGCCATGATTTTAGATCTGAACCTATTATGTTTTCATCAATATATGAGAGTTCTTGATCCTATCTTGCAAGTCTATAGTCACCTATTACGTGTTATGATCTGTTAACCTCGAAGTGACAATAATCGGGATACTTACCGGTGATGACCGTAGTTTGAGGAGTTCATGTATTCACTATGTGCTAATGCTTTGTTCCGGTTCTCTATTAAAAGGAGGCCTTAATATCCCTTAGTTTCCATTAGGACCCCGCTGCCACGGGAGGGTAGGACAAAAGATGTCATGCAAGTTCTTCTCCATAAGCACGTATGACTATATTCGGAATACATTCCTACATTACATTGACGAATTGAAGCTAGTTCTGTGTCACCCTATGTTATGACTGTTACATGATGAACCACATCCGACATAATTATCCATCATTGATCCAATGCCTATGAGCTTTCCATATACTGGTTTATGCTTATTTACTTTCCCGTTGCTATTGTTACAATCACTACAAAATACCAAAAACATTACTTTGCTTTCATTACTCTTTTGTTGCCGTTACCATCACTATCATATTACTTTGCTACTAAACACTTTACTGCAGATACTAAGTTTCCAGGTGTGGTTGAATTGACAAATCAACTGCTAATACTTGAGAATATTCTTTGGCTCCCCTTGTGTCGAATCAATAAATTTGGGTTGAATACTCTACCCTCGAAAGCTGTTGCGATCCCCTATACTTGTGGGTTCTGAAAAGACATGTTCATAGTTGATTGTTTGCATTAGCTCTGTTTCTTTTCTCTGCTCTGATTTTCTGTTCCCTATCTTCTCCCAGTATCCCATGCTAGATTCAGGGGGAGCAAGACATCTAAGGTAAGGAAATCCTTGAATTCATTGCACATCTTTACCTTTGGGGACATGCCTATATCCAATGGGGTACTCAGTACTCACTCTCTACATGTCATCCCAGTCGTGGTACTCTTGTGGTTTCTTTTGTTCGCTCTGGCTAGTAGGTGTATCTTTGTTATCTAACCTTGTTTACTCAGGTTCATTCCTTCCTAAGCCAACTCAAGACCACAAGGTAAGTATATGCATCACAGTCATGTGTATGAGGATTTCTTGCTGATGAACATACTATTTGCAAGAAGGACTCATGAGCATGAAGGTACATTTCCTATATTCACATCATTTGCTCTGATGCATATAGCCAAGATACATGTAACCCATTGCTTACTCTGTCATGCTTATGCATTCACATGCTCCTATATTCCATATTTACATGATTACATACATGTAGGGGGAGCCTATGCATGTACATGTCTTTCCAAAGCTTTACTTGTTATTCTCTATATCTTTATCTAAAGCTTTGATGTATGTTGTCATCAATTACCAAAAAGGGGGATATTGAAAGCACAAGTGCTCCCTGGGTGATTTTGGTAATTAATGTCAACATATCTCTTGTTGGACTAATGCTTCTACCTAGTATGTTTCAGATAAGTTCAAAAATGGAGTGGCATGGACTAGAGGATGTGGAAACCCTTCAAGATGATGAGGACAAAGGATTGGCTCAAGCTCAAAGCTCAGGACTCTACATTTTATTTTAGTGATCTAAGATCACATTGAGTCCATAGGAAAGCCAATACTATTAAGAGGGGATGAGGTGTTGCTCAATGGCTTGCTTGCTCAAAGTGCTTACTGATATGCTCCAAATCCCTCAACCACTTTCTCATATCCACATATGTCCCAAACCAAAGTCAAACTCGGCCCCACCGAAACTTTCTATCCGGTCCAACCGAGTTTGCTTGGCCAACTCTCTGTTTTTCTTATTACCCAAATCAGTCACACTGAGTTTGTGTAATCGGTCAAACTGAGAAGAGGATTTACCCTAACCCTAGCACATCGGTCCCACCGAGTTGATTATATCGGTCCCATCGAAATTCCTAACGGTCACATTTTGAACTAAATCGGTCCCACCGAGTTTGGTGATTTGTGTGTAACGGTTAGATTTTGTGTGAAGGATATTTATACCCCTCCACCCACTCTTCATTCGTGGAGAGAGCCATCAGAACATGCCTACACTTCCAACATACATTTTCTAAGAGAGAACCACCTACACTTGTGTTGAGGTCAATATATTCCACTCCAACCACATAAATCTTGATCTCTAGCCTTCCCCAAGTTGTTTTCCACTCAAATCATCTTTTCACCAAATCCAAATCCTGTAAGAGAGAGTTGAGTGTTGGGGAGACTATCATTTGAAGCACAAGAGAAAGGAGTTCATCATCAACACACCATTTGTTACTTCTTGGAGAGTGGTGTCTCCTAGATTGGTTAGGTGTCACTTGGGAGCCTCCGTCAGGATTGTGGAGTTGAACCAAGGAGTTTGTAAGGGCAAGGAGATCGCCTACTTCGTGAAGATCCACCCGAGTGAAGCAAATCCTTCGTGGGCGACGACCATGGTGGGATATACAAGGTTGCTTCTTCGTGGACCCTTCGTGGGTGGAGCCCTCCGTGGACTCACGCAACTGTTACCCTTTGTGGGTTGAAGTCTCCATCAACGTGGATGTACGATAGCACCACCTATCAGAACCACGCCAAAAATCTCCGTGTCTCCAATTGCGTTTGCATACTCCAATCCCATCCCTTTACATTCTTGCAACTTGCATGCTTTACTTTCCGCTGCTCATATACTCTTGTCATGCTTGCTTGATACGTATTGTGAATGTTTAAACTTGTGCCAAAACTCCACTTCAACTTAAAAAAGTTAAAAACTGCAACTTTTCTTACTTAGAGTCTATTCACCCCCCCTCTAGACACCTCTTCTCGATCCTTTCAGAATACACCTGGCTTCCAAGCCTATTATAAGGGTCATAAAAACTCTTGTCCGTTGAACAAAGAGTCCCCAAGTAATATTTCATTCCAGGCGTACAAGCCGGATGAATAGGGTAATCATAGCTATGCTCAATGAGCAGGAAGCCCCCAAGTATTTTGCAATCATGGCATACAAGCCGGATCAAAAAGGGTAATCATAGCTATGCTCAAGGAGCAGGAAGCCCCCAAGTGGCCCATAATGTGATAAGCCAATAATGCAGGATACCCATGTTTGAACTGCGCACTGCAGCAAGTTCTCTTTGGCAATCTTTAATTTTTTTCTGAGAACTCGAACTTGCGAGAGATGGATTCCTTTTGAACCGGAATCCTAAACCGGATATTGAGAGCTTCAAAGCTTTGTGAGAGACAGATTTCCCTTGAGCCGTATTTTAAACCGAATATTGAGAGCTTCAAAGCTTGTGAGAGACAGATTTCCCTTGAGCCGGATTTTAAACCGGATATTGAGAGTTTCAACACTTTGTGGGAGACAGATTTCCCTTGAACCGGATTATGAACCGGAATCCTTCTTTCTAAGCCGGAAATTTCTGACAGCCTTTAAATTTTCGCCAATAAGGCAGTAGCCTCCGGGGCCGGGTTATTTTTCCCTCCAATGACCCGGTGTTCTTGAATTCACTGAAACCGGCCAATTCTGCCGAGTCATGTCATTGTAGCCCCCGAATCTTAAGACGACTCGAGGAGTTGGCTTAAGATTCCTCATATTTGACCGTGTTATAAACCGGTACATAGTTGACAATAAAGATGGCCACGACATCCGAGGCAGCGCAGATGCGGACGAGTCAGCCGCGGGCACAGACGATGAGTCAGTCTCGTGTGTTGATGCAGCAGAGGCAGTGATTTGCGCATGTATCCGTCGAGCAGCATGGCACAGACGAGCACTAGTGCAAAAATAATGTTGGAGCATGCTCCTTTGCGACACCTTTGTAATGAATAATGGTCCTGTGAAAAAATACCACAGACCAGAGTGATTGTTCTCAAACAATGTAATATATGCTGATAAGATATATAGAAAGGATAGCACCTGGTATATATTTTTTGGACGTATGTGGGTGCAGCCATTAGCGTGCAGTTGGTCTCCACGTATGGGTACTTCATTCAATTTACGCAGATTGATCTCTGAAGAAAATTAACCCAAGACGGAGTACCATTACTAGTCACCTCATGGATAAATGATCTGAGTAAGCCATCTTTTAGGCATTAGAAGCCGTGCATATACTGTTGCGTTGTAACCTCCCGTGAAGGATTGGTGCTTGTATCTTGTAATAATAATATTCCGTCTGACTTGTTCAAGCAACATCACATTCTTCAGGACGATTGTCCAAATCCACACACCGTAGTAGTAGGGGCATTAACAAGCCACACCCTTTTAAATTCTCCATAGGTTATAAGAAGCCCAACGAGTCAAGCGAAACGAACCCCTCATATTCTGCAGCCGCAGCCGTGCAAAACCAGCAAATGCATCTTCAGCTTGCAAATGGTGATCTGCGAGGATGACTCCCAGGCAACAGAAACGGGTGGCCTTGGCACGAGCGCGGTTGTTGACCATAGCAGCGGAAGCAAGGCCAGTTTAACAGTGGTTCGAGATGAGAACGACAATCCGGAATGGTGATTTCAAGGCACAACTGCAACAGCTGAAGCATGGCCGGATCAGAGCAACAATGTTGGCTCAGGGGTGCGTCTTAGAGCAGAAGCAGCTACGCGCGACGGAGGCGAGCAGCGGTAGCAACGGGTCGACGATGCCGGTTTAAAATGAAGCCATGTACAACAGGGATGGCGAATCAACAAGGCCATGGGGTCATCGGCTCGTTGGTGACAGCGACTCGGAAGAGGTGAGCCTGCGGTGGTAGTCTGGTGAAAGCGGCTCAGGGCAAGGGGCGAACCGGCGGCGGCTTGGTAGCAAAGGCGGCTGCAGTGGCTCGACCACGGCAGGCAAATCAAGGCGGGCAAAAGTTGTGGCGGCAACAACGGCAGCCGGCGGCTCGCGGCAGCTCAACGACTTGGAAGCAGGGGCGCCTTGAGTCATGGGGCGGCAACAGAGGCAGTACTGTGGTGGCGGTTTGGCCACAACAAGGGCGGAACGAGATGAATGCCGCGTCGGACCTGATGAAAGCAGGCGGCCATCAGTAGAGACCGGAGCCGGCAGAGGTGATTTGGCGATGCAGCGATTCAATTCGGCCGCGATGGTAACTCGACGACAGCGTCTTGAGCCTGCACCTGCGGAGGTGAGTAGCGGCTGCAAGGCCATGTGTTGGAGGCGCACAACTGGTGAGGCGCGGTTATAGCCGCGGAGGGCGGTGACTCGGTGATGGCGGTGATTCAGAGCGCCGGCTTAGAGCGCGGCGGCGAGGGCGGCTCGGACGCGCTGTGGTGATCGCAGTGGTGGAAACAACCGAGTTACAACCACCATCATAGAAGAACAGATCATCATAGGCTTTGTATTTCTAATCTTCTGACAGATCTTCAGCATCGTCTATAAGCTGATTATACTTTATATCCAGTCTTTCCTTGGAATCCATGCATACACAATGATTGTACTAGTTGAGAGCTCGCTTGAAGAGCTATGAAATCCGGTAGGTTTTGTTTTCGTGCTAGACAGCACTATGAACACTTGATTCACGGGCGTGTGCCAGATCGATCTGAGACCGCACGAGGCCATAAGAAGCCGCCGCGTGTAACACGTGATTGCTGTCTCCAATCATCTCGGACTCGAATGGCTGCTTCGGTGAACAAAACCTGTTAGTTTTGATAGATCACATGTGTTGGCAGCTTGTCTTGGCGAGACCAATCTATTGCCGGACTCGGCAGCTTGGAGGCGTAACAGGGTACAGATGAAATTATCTCTTCCCGATCTCGGCGACTTATGGTGGTCGCAGGCGCAACCATAATTACTCTTGCACCTTGAATCTCACAAACCTCTAAACCTGGACTGATGATTTTGAAGATGAAGCAAATCCTTTCAAACCGGCTCTTCTTCATCCGGAAAGTTGCGAACTTCTCAACCCCTGAGAAAAATCCCTTCAAGATCTGAACACCACCATGCGCAGGCCCCACGGTGGGCGTCAAATGTCGTGGAATCATCACGGCAGATGTTCTCGTTGAAAGGACTTAGTCGTGAGGCCAACACATCTATGTGATAGCTTGAGAGGGGTTGGTCGGAACCGAGAGACGCGAGGTTTTACCTAGTTTCGACCCCTCACGATGGAGGTAAAAGCCTACATCCTACTGCATTGATATTGACGATGATGATCATGATTACAAGGGTGCTCTATCTCGAAAGCTATAGACTTATTTGTCTAACCCTAACTTGTCCCTCTTGGGATGCCCTGTCCCTCCTTATATAAGTTAGAGGGGCGGGTTAGATGTGGAGTCCTAGTAGGACTAGGACTACTCTATTACAAGCGGAATCCTAATCTTACTTACTTTGTAAGAGAATATTCCTTATGCTTTAAACCGGCCACCATAACATGAGTCGGCCTTCCATGAGCTGCCTTCTGGGCCACCGGGTATTGTCGCTCCTCTGACCCGCTTGTCGGGTCACCAATGTGTCACTTGGTTCGGCCGGGTCATCAGTGAGTGGAGAGATCCGGGCAGGTCACTTAGTGAGTCGCCAAGTCAGGGCGGGTCACCCGTGAGTCGCCAACTCCAGCCAGGTCATATATCCGGCCGGGTCATACCGCGGGGTATATCCCCGACAGATAGGGAGCATTGATGCATACAGTTGACCCTATATAACCATTTTCGATATCTCGAATATCCTAAACGCTTCATCCTTGTTACTCGTTTGTGCTCGCATTGCCATCGCAGTTGGAGTTTTGTGGTTCTGCCTAAAACCATACAGATTCCAGGCACGAGAGTTTTCCAGGCAGATTCTAGGCACGAGAGTTTTACGTTTCCTGGCACATCACAAACAGTTCATGATTATAAACCGTGTATGATAGGTAGATAATCACACACATTTAATTTCCCCGCACCGTATGTGATAGTGTCTGACATCACACACGCTTTGCAAACGGCAACTGTGTGCATACTTGCACACATTTCCTCTCTGTGAACCGTCTCGGATTATGGTGTATATCACAAACGTTTGTGTTTTACCAACCGTGTGTGCCGTAATGACCTGCACAACATAATTTCGCCCTAATTTAATTGCTGCTATTTAAAACCTAATTTAAACTTGAAAGTAGGCTATAGCTTTATTCATATCCATCAGGTTCAAACAACCAATGCATCATCCGATTCACAGGTACATATGTTTAAGAATTACATAAGCACCAAATAAAGAATGAGGTACCAGGGTTCTATACTTGTACTATTACAGATGGTAAAGAAAGAGGCGACAAACATTCCAATTGCTGAACAAGGTGAAGCGGAATGGCCCTATTGTGCTCTCCTGGATACAAAAGGCATGCATGACTCTACTCCAACCCCTTGTGATGGCCGGCCGCCAATCATGTAGTTTGAGAGGTAATCTTGAGTAAACTTCTTCAGGATCCACTGCAAAAGGAAAAAAGATTCAGATATTGTCATCTAACACAACTCATTACGAGCAGTAAAAAGAATGCTATAGGGTTGTTACTTACCATCCTGCAGTTCACTATTGTCTTGCATAAAGTGTAAACAAATAGTTCGATTGACATCTTTTGACCCATTTTAATAACAATCTTTATCAGTTTCCTCACTTGATGCTAGTTCATTAATATCTCATTGCTCTATATGCAGAAAGGGTCGAAGTGTGGATCTTTGACAATGATATATGTACCTAAAAGCACCAAGTTAATATTAGAAGCTAAACAACAATTGGAAAATGATGTAGTACGACACTCCATCCATCCCATTATATAAGATTTTATTACATGTATATGTAGACATCATCAGAACATTAAGGTAACACTCTTCCTTGTTACTATGTAGCCGGGGATTGTATATTTAGTCATTCAGTATAATGCATGTTGCTAAACAACAATTGAAAAACGAAAAGTCAGTAACTGCAATATCCTTAACATCAACCAAATATCGTAATTCATAGTGGTATTGTTGAAATTGTTATTGATGAAATTGAACTGCACGGCAAATAGTTGCACATATAGAGCATCACATTGTGAAGAACTAAAATAAACAAGTCATAAGGACATCTCTAGGCGATCCTTAAAAAGTTAAAGGACTAAAACCCTTAGTGGATATATATATATATACATATACATATATATATATATATATATTTAAAATAATAAAATAATATATATAGTAACACATGGTAGTATATGAGATATGTGGGGTAACTACCACCGGGTGGTAGGATGGATTTTCCCTATATATATATGCGATAGTTACCCCACATATCTCATATACTACCATGTGCTACTATCTATACTATTTTATTATTTTAAATATATTCATATACTATATCTAAG